>NW_027307855.1:0-182500 GCF_047496885.1 Scyliorhinus torazame
TAAACCCTAACCCTAACCCCTAACCCTAACCCTAACCCTAACCCCTAACCCTAACCCTAACCCTAACCCTAACCCTAACCCTAACCCTAACCCTAACCCTAACCCTAACCCTAACCCTAAACCCTAACCCTAAACCCCTAACCCTAAACCCCTAACCCTAAACCCCTAACCCTCTAAACCCTAACTCTAACCCTAACCCTAACCCTAACCCTAACCCTAATTTAAATTAGCAATTTTTCGCCAAACATTCGTTTTGGAAAGAAATTGATAACTTCGTTAAGCATTTTGAGCAATGTACAGTTGGTTTTCAGAGCGTCTTGCATGAAAATGTACTATTTCTTGTCAAACATTAATTTTGGAAAAAAGTGATTATCTCGACTGGGTAAACATTTTTTATAATTTGACATTTGGTTTCAGAGCAGCTTGCATCTTAATTTGCTATTGTTTGCTATAATTGCTATTTTTTCCCCAAACATTCATTTTGCGACAAAAGTGGTATGCTGAGTGTGCTGTGCATTTTCAGGAATTGGCCGGTTTGTTTCAGAGCATCGATCTTCACAATTAACTATTTTTTGGCAATCATTGATTTAGGGAAAAAAAGTGATTATCTCGGCGAGTTAACCATTTTGAGAAATTTTCCGTTTGTTTTCAGAGCAGCTTGTATTTTGTGCTAACAATTCGTTTTGGAAAAAAGTGATTATCTCGGCAAGTTATTTTGAGTAATTTTCCTTATGGGGTCAGAGCAGCTTGCATCAAAATTAACAATTTAATGCCTAATATTCATTTTGGGGAAAAAGTGATTATCTCGGCGAATGAACCATTTTGAGTAATTTTCCATTTCGGTTCAGAGCAGTTTGCATCTAAAGTAGCTAATTTGTGCCAAACATTCATTTTGGAAGAAATATACAGTTGGTTTTCAGAACGTCTTGCATGAAAATGTACTAATTTTTGCCACACATTAATTTTGGAAAAAAAGTGATTATCTCGGCTGTGTAAACATTTTTGATAATTTGACATTTGGTTTGAGAGCAGCTTGCATCTCAATTTGCTATTGTTTGCTATAATTGCTATTTTTTCCCAAACATTCATTTTGCGGAAAAAAGTGATCTTCTGAGTGTGCTGTGCAATTTCAGGAATTGGCCGGTTTGTTTCAGAGCATCGATCTTCACAATTAACTATTTTTTGGCAATCATTGATTTAGGAAAAAAAGTGATTATCTCGGCGAGTTAACCATTTTGAGAAATTTTCCGTTTGTTTTCAGAGCAGCATGCATCTAAAGTTACTATTTTGTGCTAACAGTTCGTTTTGGGAAAAAGTGATTATCTCGGCGAGTTATTTTGAGTAATTTTCCTTATGGGGTCAGCTTGCATCAAAATTAACAATTTAATGCCTAATATTCATTTTGGGGAAAAAGTGATTATCTCGGCGAATGAACCATTTTGAGTAATTTTCCATTTCGGTTCAGAGCAGCATGCATCTAAAGTTACTATTTTGTGCTAACAGTTCGTTTTGGGAAAAAGTGATTATCTCGGCGAGTTATTTTGAGTAATTTTCCTTATGGGGTCAGCTTGCATCAAAATTAACAATTTAATGCCTAATATTCATTTTGGGGAAAAAGTGATTATCTCGGCGAATGAACCATTTTGAGTAATTTTCCATTTCGGTTCAGAGCAGTTTGCATCTAAAGTAGCTAGTTTGTGCCAAACATTCATTTTGGGAAAAAAAGTGATTTTCTCGATGAGTTAAGCATTTTGAGAAATGTACAGTTGGTTTTCAGAACGTCTTGCATGAAAATGTACTATTTCTTGTCAAACATTAATTTTGGAAAAAAGTGATTATCTCGGCTGGGTAAACATTTTTAATAATTTGACATTTGGTTTCAGAGCAGCTTGCATCTCAATTTGCTATTGTTTGCTATAATTGCTATTTTTTCCCAAACATTCATTTTGCGGAAAAAAGTGATTATCTGAGTGTGCTGTGCATTTTCAGGAATTGGCCGGTTTGTTTCAGAGCATCGATCTTCACAATTAACTATTTTTTGGCAATCATTGATTGGCGAGTTAAGCAGTTTCAATAATTTGCCATTTGGTTTCAGAGCAGCTTGCATTTAAATTAGCAATTTTTCGCCAAACATTCGTTTTGGAAAGAAATTGATTTCCTCGTTAAGCATTTTGAGCAATGTACAGTTGGTTTTCAGAGCGTCTTGCATGAAAATGTACTACTTCTTGTCAGACATTAATTTTGGAAAAAAGTGATTATCTCGACTGGGTAAACATTTTTTATAATTTGACATTTGGTTTCAGAGCAGCTTGCATCTTAATTTGCTATTGTTTGCTATAATTGCTATTTTTTCCCAAACAATCATTTTGCGAAAAAAAGTGGTATGCTGAGTGTGCTGTGCATTTTCAGGAATTGGCCGGTTTGTTTCAGAGCATCGATCTTCACAATTAACTATTTTTTGGCAATCATTGATTTAGGAAAAAAAAGTGATTATCTCGGCGAGTTAACCATTTTGAGAAATTTTCCGTTTGTTTTCAGAGCAGCTTGCATTTTGTGCTAACAATTCGTTTTGGAAAAAAGTGATTATCTCGGCAAGTTATTTTGAGTAATTTTCCTTATGGGGGTCAGAGCAGCTTGCATCAAAATTAACAATTTAATGCCTAATATTCATTTTGGGGAAAAAGTGATTATCTCGGCGAATGAACCATTTTGAGTAATTTTCCATTTCGGTTCAGAGCAGTTTGCATCTAAAGTAGCTAGTTTGTGCCAAACATTCATTTTGGAAGAAATGTACAGTTGGTTTTCAGAACGTCTTGCATGAAAATGTACTATTTCTTGTCAAACATTAATTTTGGAAAAAATTGATTATCTCGGCTGGGTAAACAATTTTAATAATTTGGCATTTGGTTTCAGAGCAGCTTGCATCTCAATTTGCTATAATTGCTATTTTTTCCCAAACATTCATTTTGCGGAAAAAAGTGATCTTCGGAGTGTGCTGTGCATTTTCAGGAATTGGCCGGTTTGTTTCAGAGCATCGATCTTCACAATTAACTATTTTTTGGCAATCATTGATTAAGGAAAAAAAATTATTATCTCGGCGAGTTAACCATTATGAGAAATTTTCCGTTTGTTTTCAGAGCAGCTTGCATCTAAAGTTACTATTTTGTGCTAACAATTCGTTTTGGGAAAAAGTGATTATCTCGGCGAGTTATTTTGAGTAATTTTCCTTATGGGGTCAGCTTGCATCAAAATTAACAATTTAATGCCTAATATTCATTTTGGGGAAAAAGTGATTATCTCGGCGAATGAACCATTTTGAGTAATTTTCCATTTCGGTTCAGAGTAGTTTGCATCTAAAGTAGCTAGTTTGTGCCAAACATTCATTTTGGAAAAAAGGTGATTTTGTCGGCGAGTTAAGCATTTTGAGTAATTTACAGGTTGATTTCAGAGCGGTTTGCATGAAAATGTACTATTTCTTGCCAAACATTCAGTTTGGAAAAAAGTGATGATCTCGGCGAGTTAAGCAGTTTCAATAATTTGCCATTTGGTTTCAGAGCAGCTTGCATTTAAATTAGCAATTTTTCGCCAAACATTCGTTTTGGAAAGAAATTGATTTCCTCGTTAAGCATTTTGAGCAATGTACAGTTGGTTTTCAGAGCGTCTTGCATGAAAATGTACTATTTCTTGTCAAACATTAAATTTGGAAAAAAGTAATTATCTCGGCTGGGTAAACATTTTTAATAATTTGACATTTGGTTTCAGAGCAGCTTGCGTCTCAATTTGCTATTGTTTGCTATAATTGCTATTTTTTCCCAAACATTCATTATGCGGAAAAAAGTGATCTTCTGAGTGTGCTGTGCATTTTCAGGAATTGGCCGGTTTGTTTCAGAGCATCGATCTTCACAATTAACTATTTTTTGGCAATCATTGATTTAGGAAAAAAAGTGATTATCTCGGCGAGTTAACCATTATGAGAAATTTTCCGTTTGTTTTCAGAGCAGCTTGCATCTAAAGTTACTATTTTGTGCTAACAATTCGTTTTGGGAAAAAGTGATTATCTCGGCGAGTTATTTTGAGTAATTTTCCTTATGGGGTCAGCTTGCATCAAAATTAACAATTTAATGCCTAATATTCATTTTGGGGAAAAAGTGATTATCTCGGCGAATGAACAATGTTGAGTAATTTTCCATTTCGGTTCAGAGCAGTTTGCATTTAAAGTAGCTAGTTTGTGCCAAACATTCATTTTGGAAAAAAGTGATTTTCTCGGCGAGTTAAGCATTTTGAGTAATTTACCGGTTGATTTCAGAGCGTCTTGCATGAAAATGTACTATTTCTTGCCACACATTCATTTTGAAAAAAAAGCGATGATCTCGGCGAGTTAAGCATTTTCAATAATTTGCCATTTGGTTTCAGAGCAGCTTAATTTAAATTTCCTATTTTTTCCCAAACATTCGTTTTGGAAAGAAATTGATTATCTCGGCGAGTCAAGCATTTTGAGTAATTTTCCGGTTGGGGTCAGAGCGTCTTCCATGTAAATGTACTATTTCTTGCCACTCATTCAGTTTCGAAAACAAGTCATTATCTCGGCGAGTTAAGCCTTTTCAAATATTGCCATTTGGTTTCAGAGCAGCTTGCATTTAAATTAGCAATTTTTCGCCAAACATTCGTTTTGGAAAGAAATTGATTTCCTCGTTAAGCATTTTGAGCAATGTACAGTTGGTTTTCAGAGCGTCTTGCATGAAAATGTACTATTTCTTGTCAAACATTAAATTTGGAAAAAAGTAATTATCTCGGCTGGGTAAACATTTTTAATAATTTGACATTTGGTTTCAGAGCAGCTTGCGTCTCAATTTGCTATTGTTTGCTATAATTGCTATTTTTTCCCAAACATTCATTATGCGGAAAAAAGTGATCTTCTGAGTGTGCTGTGCATTTTCAGGAATTGGCCGGTTTGTTTCAGAGCATCGATCTTCACAATTAACTATTTTTTGGCAATCATTGATTTAGGAAAAAAAGTGATTATCTCGGCGAGTTAACCATTATGAGAAATTTTCCGTTTGTTTTCAGAGCAGCTTGCATCTAAAGTTACTATTTTGTGCTAACAATTCGTTTTGGGAAAAAGTGATTATCTCGGCGAGTTATTTTGAGTAATTTTCCTTATGGGGTCAGCTTGCATCAAAATTAACAATTTAATGCCTAATATTCATTTTGGGGAAAAAGTGATTATCTCGGCGAATGAACAATGTTGAGTAATTTTCCATTTCGGTTCAGAGCAGTTTGCATTTAAAGTAGCTAGTTTGTGCCAAACATTCATTTTGGAAAAAAGTGATTTTCTCGGCGAGTTAAGCATTTTGAGTAATTTACCGGTTGATTTCAGAGCGTCTTGCATGAAAATGTACTATTTCTTGCCACACATTCATTTTGAAAAAAAAGCGATGATCTCGGCGAGTTAAGCATTTTCAATAATTTGCCATTTGGTTTCAGAGCAGCTTAATTTAAATTTCCTATTTTTTCCCAAACATTCGTTTTGGAAAGAAATTGATTATCTCGGCGAGTCAAGCATTTTGAGTAATTTTCCGGTTGGGGTCAGAGCGTCTTCCATGTAAATGTACTATTTCTTGCCACTCATTCAGTTTCGAAAACAAGTCATTATCTCGGCGAGTTAAGCCTTTTCAAATATTGCCATTTGGTTTCAGAGCAGCTTAATTTAAATTAGCTATTTTTTGCCAAACAGTCGTTTTGGAAAGAAAGTGATTTCCTCGTTAAGCATTTTGAGAAATGTACAGTTGGTTTTCAGAGCGTCTTGCATGAAAATGTACTATTTCTTGTCAAACATTAATTTTGGAAAAAAGTGATTATCTCGGCTGGGTAAACATTTTTAATAATTTGACATTTGGTTTCAGAGCAGCTTGCATCTCAATTTGCTATTGTTTGCTATAATTGCTATTTTTTCCCAAACATTCATTTTGCGGAAAAAAGTGATCTTCTGAGTGTGCTGTGCATTTTCAGGAATTGGCCGGTTTGTTTCAGAGCATCGATCTTCACAATTAACTATTTTTTGGCAATCATTGATTTAGGAAAAAAAGTGATTATCTCGGCGAGTTAACCATTTTGAGAAATTTTCCGTTTGTTTTCAGAGCAGCTTGCATCTAAAGTTACTATTTTGTGCTAACAATTCGTTTTGGAAAAAAGTGATTATCTCGGCGAGTTATTTTGAGTAATTTTCCTTATGCGGTCAGCTTGCATCAAAATTAACAATTTAATGCCTAATATTCATTTTGGGGAAAAAGTGATTATCTCGGCGAATGAACAATGTTGAGTAATTTTCCATTTCGGTTCAGAGCAGTTTGCATTTAAAGTAGCTAGTTTGTGCCAAACATTCATTTTGGAAAAAAGTGATTTTCTCGGCGAGTTAAGCATTTTGAGTAATTTACCGGTTGATTTCAGAGCGTCTTGCATGAAAATGTACTATTTCTTGCCACACATTCATTTTGAAAAAAAAGTGATGATCTCGGCGAGTTAAGCATTTTCAATAATTTGCCATTTGGTTTCAGAGCAGCTTAATTTAAATTTCCTATTTTTTCCCAAACATTCGTTTTGGAAAGAAATTGATTATCTCGGCGAGTCAAGCATTTTGAGTAATTTTCCGGTTGGGGTCAGAGCGTCTTCCATGTAAATGTACTATTTCTTGCCACTCATTCAGTTTCGAAAACAAGTCATTATCTCGGCGAGTTAAGCCTTTTCAAATATTGCCATTTGGTTTCAGAGCAGCTTAATTTAAATTAGCTATTTTTTGCCAAACAGTCGTTTTGGAAAGAAAGTGATTTCCTCGTTAAGCATTTTGAGAAATGTACAGTTGGTTTTCAGAGCGTCTTGCATGAAAATGTACTATTTCTTGTCAAACATTAATTTTGGAAAAAAGTGATTATCTCGGCTGGGTAAACATTTTTAATAATTTGACATTTGGTTTCAGAGCAGCTTGCATCTCAATTTGCTATTGTTTGCTATAATTGCTATTTTTTCCCAAACATTCATTTTGCGGAAAAAAGTGATCTTCTGAGTGTGCTGTGCATTTTCAGGAATTGGCCGGTTTGTTTCAGAGCATCGATCTTCACAATTAACTATTTTTTGGCAATCATTGATTTAGGAAAAAAAGTGATTATCTCGGCGAGTTAACCATTTTGAGAAATTTTCCGTTTGTTTTCAGAGCAGCTTGCATCTAAAGTTACTATTTTGTGCTAACAATTCGTTTTGGAAAAAAGTGATTATCTCGGCGAGTTATTTTGAGTAATTTTCCTTATGGGGTCAGCTTGCATCAAAATTAACAATTTAATGCCTAATATTCATTTTGGGGAAAAAGTTATTATCTCGGCGAATGAACCATTTTGAGTATTTTTCCATTTCGGTTCAGAGCAGTTTGCATCTAAAGTAGCTAGTTTGTGCCAAACATTCATTTTGGAAAAAAAGTGATCTTCTCGGCGAGTTAAGCATTTTGAGTAATTTGCCGGTTGATTTCAGAGCGGTTTGCATGAAAATGTACTATTTCTTGCCACACATTCAGTTTGGAAAAAAAGTGATTATCTCGGCGAGTCAAGCGTTTTGAGTAATGTTCCGGTTGGGGTCAGAGCGTCTTCCATGTAAATGTACTATTTCTTGCCACTCATTCATTTTGGAAAACAAGTCATTATCTCGGAGAGTTAGCATTTTCAATAATTGCCATTAAGTTTCAGAGCAGCTTGCATTTAAATTAGCAATTTTTCGCCAAACATTCGTTTTGGAAAGAAATTGATTTCCTCGTTAAGCATTTTGAGCAATGTACAGTTGGTTTTCAGAGCGTCTTGCATGAAAATGTACTACTTCTTGTCAGACATTAATTTTGGAAAAAAGTGATTATCTCGACTGGGTAAACATTTTTTATAATTTGACATTTGGTTTCAGAGCAGCTTGCATCTTAATTTGCTATTGTTTGCTATAATTGCTATTTTTTCCCAAACAATCATTTTGCGAAAGAAAGTGGTATGCTGAGTGTGCTGTGCATTTTCAGGAATTGGCCGGTTTGTTTCAGAGCATCGATCTTCACAATTAACTATTTTTTGGCAATCATTGATTTAGGAAAAAAAAGTGATTATCTCGGCGAGTTAACCATTTTGAGAAATTTTCCGTTTGTTTTCAGAGCAGCTTGCATTTTGTGCTAACAATTCGTTTTGGAAAAAAGTGATTATCTCGGCGAGTTATTTTGAGTAATTTTCCTTATGGGGTCAGCTTGCATCAAAATTAACAATTTAATGCCTAATATTCATTTTGGGGAAAAAGTGATTATCTCGGCGAATGAACCATTTTGAGTAATTTTCCATTTCGGTTCAGAGCAGTTTGCATCTAAAGTAGCTAGTTTGTGCCAAACATTCATTTTGGAAAAAAGGTGATTTTCTCGGCGAGTTAAGCATTTTGAGTAATTTACAGGTTGATTTCAGAGCGGTTTGCATGAAAATGTACTATTTCTTGCCAAACATTCAGTTTGGAAAAAAAGTGATGATCTCGGCGAGTTCAGCAGTTTCAATAATTTACCATTTGGTTTCAGAGCAGCTTGCATTTAAATTAGCAATTTTTCGCCAAACATTCGTTTTGGAAAGAAATTGATTTCCTCGTTAAGCATTTTGAGCAATGTACAGTTGGTTTTCAGAGCGTCTTGCATGAAAATGTACTACTTCTTGTCAAACATTAATTTTGGAAAAAAGTGATTATCTCGACTGGGTAAACATTTTTTATAATTTGACATTTGGTTTCAGAGCAGCTTGCATCTTAATTTGCTATTGTTTGCTATAATTGCTATTTTTTCCCAAACAATCATTTTGCGAAAAAAAGTGGTATGCTGAGTGTGCTGTGCATTTTCAGGAATTGGCCGGTTTGTTTCAGAGCATCGATCTTCACAATTAACTATTTTTTGGCAATCATTGATTTAGGAAAAAAAAGTGATTATCTCGGCGAGTTAACCATTTTGAGAAATTTTCCGTTTGTTTTCAGAGCAGCTTGCATTTTGTGCTAACAATTCGTTTTGGAAAAAAGTGATTATCTCGGCAAGTTATTTTGCGTAATTTTCCTTATGGGGGTCAGAGCAGCTTGCATCAAAATTAACAATTTAATGCCTAATATTCATTTTGGGGAAAAAGTGATTATCTCGGCGAATGAACCATTTTGAGTAATTTTCCATTTCGGTTCAGAGCAGTTTGCATCTAAAGTAGCTAGTTTGTGCCAAACATTCATTTTGGAAGAAATGTACAGTTGGTTTTCAGAACGTCTTGCATGAAAATGTACTATTTCTTGTCAAACATTAATTTTGGAAAAAATTGATTATCTCGGCTGGGTAAACATTTTTAATAATTTGGCATTTGGTTTCAGAGCAGCTTGCATCTCAATTTGCTATAATTGCTATTTTTTCCCAAACATTCATTTTGCGGAAAAAAGTGATCTTCGGAGTGTGCTGTGCATTTTCAGGAATTGGCCGGTTTGCTTCAGAGCATCGATCTTCACAATTAACTATTTTTTTGGCAATCATTGATTAAGGGAAAAAAAATGATTATCTCGGCGAGTTAACCATTATGAGAAATTTTCCGTTTGTTTTCAGAGCAGCTTGCATCTAAAGTTATTATTTTGTGCTAACAATTCGTTTTGGGAAAAAGTGATTATCTCGGCGAGTTATTTTGAGTAATTTTCCTTATGGGGTCAGCTTGCATCAAAATTAACAATTTAATGCCTAATATTCATTTTGGGGAAAAAGTGATTATCTCGGCGAATGAACCATTTTGAGTAATTTTCCATTTCGGTTCAGAGCAGTTTGCATCTAAAGTAGCTAGTTTGTGCCAAACATTCATTTTGGAAAAAAGGTGATTTTCTCGGCGAGTTAAGCATTTTGAGTAATTTACAGGTTGATTTCAGAGCGGTTTGCATGAAAATGTACTATTTCTTGCCAAACATTCAGTTTGGAAAAAAAGTGATGATCTCGGCGAGTTAAGCAGTTTCAATAATTTGCCATTTGGTTTCAGAGCAGCTTGCATTTAAATTAGCAATTTTTCGCCAAACATTCGTTTTGGAAAGAAATTGATTTCCTCGTTAAGCATTTTCAGCAATGTACAGTTGGTTTTCAGAGCGTCTTGCATGAAAATGTACTATTTCTTGTCAAACATTAAATTTGGAAAAAAGTTATTATCTCGGCTGGGTAAACATTTTTAATAATTTGACATTTGGTTTCAGAGCAGCTTGCATCTCAATTTGCTATTGTTTGCTATAATTGCTATTTTTTCCCAAACATTCATTTTGCGGAAAAAAGTGATCTTCTGAGTGTGCTGTGCATTTTCAGGAATTGGCCGGTTTGTTTCAGAGCATCGATCTTCACAATTAACTATTTTTTGGCAATCATTGATTTAGGAAAAAAAGTGATTATCTCGGCGAGTTAACCATTATGAGAAATTTTCCGTTTGTTTTCAGAGCAGCTTGCATCTAAAGTTACTATTTTGTGCTAACAATTCGTTTTGGGAAAAAGTGATTATCTCGGCGAGTTATTTTGAGTAATTTTCCTTATGGGGTCAGCTTGCATCAAAATTAACAATTTAATGCCTAATATTCATTTTGGGGAAAAAGTGATTATCTCGGCGAATGAACAATGTTGAGTAATTTTCCATTTCGGTTCAGAGCAGTTTGCATTTAAAGTAGCTAGTTTGTGCCAAACATTCATTTTGGAAAAAAGTGATTTTCTCGGCGAGTTAAGCATTTTGAGTAATTTACCGGTTGATTTCAGAGCGTCTTGCATGAAAATGTACTATTTCTTGCCACACATTCATTTTGAAAAAAAAGTGATGATCTCGGCGAGTTAAGCATTTTCAATAATTTGCCATTTGGTTTCAGAGCAGCTTAATTTAAATTTCCTATTTTTTCCCAAACATTCGTTTTGGAAAGAAATTGATTATCTCGGCGGGTCAAGCATTTTGAGTAATTTTCCGGTTGTGGTCAGAGCGTCTTCCATGTAAATGTACTATTTCTTGCCACTCATTCAGTTTCGAAAACAAGTCATTATCTCGGCGAGTTAAGCCTTTTAAAATATTGCCATTTGGTTTCAGAGCAGCTTAATTTAAATTAGCTATTTTTTGCCAAACAGTCGTTTTGGAAAGAAAGTGATTTCCTCGTTAAGCATTTTGAGAAATGTACAGTTGGTTTTCAGAGCGTCTTGCATGAAAATGTACTATTTCTTGTCAAACATTAATTTTGGAAAAAAGTGATTATCTCGGCTGGGTAAACATTTTTAATAATTTGACATTTGGTTTCAGAGCAGCTTGCATCTCAATTTGCTATTGTTTGCTATAATTGCTATTTTTTCCCAAACATTCATTTTGCGGAAAAAAGTGATCTTCTGAGTGTGCTGTGCATTTTCAGGAATTGGCCGGTTTGTTTCAGAGCATCGATCTTCACAATTAACTATTTTTTGGCAATCATTGATTTAGGAAAAAAAGTGATTATCTCGGCGAGTTAACCATTTTGAGAAATTTTCCGTTTGTTTTCAGAGCAGCTTGCATCTAAAGTTACTATTTTGTGCTAACAATTCGTTTTGGAAAAAAGTGATTATCTCGGCGAGTTATTTTGAGTAATTTTCCTTATGGGGTCAGCTTGCATCAAAATTAACAATTTAATGCCTAATATTCATTTTGGGGAAAAAGTTATTATCTCGGCGAATGAACCATTTTGAGTATTTTTCCATTTCGGTTCAGAGCAGTTTGCATCTAAAGTAGCTAGTTTGTGCCAAACATTCATTTTGGAAAAA
Organism: Scyliorhinus torazame; assembly: GCF_047496885.1. Classification (NCBI taxonomy): domain Eukaryota; kingdom Metazoa; phylum Chordata; class Chondrichthyes; order Carcharhiniformes; family Scyliorhinidae; genus Scyliorhinus; species Scyliorhinus torazame. The sequence continues at coordinate 11,810 of NW_027307855.1, forward strand.
AAGTGATCTTCTCGGCGAGTTAAGCATTTTGAGTAATTTACCGGTTGATTTCAGAGCGGTTTGCATGAAAATGTACTATTTCTTGCCACACATTCAGTTTGGAAAAAAAGTGATGATCTTGGCGAGTTAAGCAGTTTCAATAATTTGCCATTTGGTTTCAGAGCAGCTTAATTTAAATTTGCTATTTTTACCCAAACATTCGTTTGGGGAAAAAAAAGTGATTATCTAGGCGATTCAAGCGTTTTGAGTAATGTTCCGGTTGGGGTCAGAGCGTCTTCCATGTAAATGTACTATTTCTTGCCACTCATTCATTTTGGAAAACAAGTCATTATCTCGGAGAGTTAGCATTTTCAATAATTGCCATTAAGTTTCAGAGCAGCTTGCATTTAAATTAGCAATTTTTCGCCAAACATTCGTTTTGGAAAGAAATTGATTTCCTCGTTAAGCATTTTGAGCAATGTACAGTTGGTTTTCAGAGCGTCTTGCATGAAAATGTACTACTTCTTGTCAGACATTAATTTTGGAAAAAAGTGATTATCTCGACTGGGTAAACATTTTTTATAATTTGACATTTGGTTTCAGAGCAGCTTGCATCTTAATTTGCTATTGTTTGCTATAATTGCTATTTTTTCCCAAACAATCATTTTGCGAAAGAAAGTGGTATGCTGAGTGTGCTGTGCATTTTCAGGAATTGGCCGGTTTGTTTCAGAGCATCGATCTTCACAATTAACTATTTTTTGGCAATCATTGATTTAGGAAAAAAAGTGATTATCTCGGCGAGTTAACCATTTTGAGAAATTTTCCGTTTGTTTTCAGAGCAGCTTGCATCTAAAGTTACTATTTTGTGCTAACAATTCGTTTTGGAAAAAAGTGATTATCTCGGCGAGTTATTTTGAGTAATTTTCCTTATGGGGTCAGCTTGCATCAAAATTAACAATTTAATGCCTAATATTCATTTTGGGGAAAAAGTTATTATCTCGGCGAATGAACCATTTTGAGTATTTTTCCATTTCGGTTCAGAGCAGTTTGCATCTAAAGTAGCTAGTTTGTGCCAAACATTCATTTTGGAAAAAAAGTGATCTTCTCGGCGAGTTAAGCATTTTGAGTAATTTACCGGTTGATTTCAGAGCGGTTTGCATGAAAATGTACTATTTCTTGCCACACATTCAGTTTGGAAAAAAAGTGATGATCTTGGCGAGTTAAGCAGTTTCAATAATTTGCCATTTGGTTTCAGAGCAGCTTAATTTAAATTTGCTATTTTTACCCAAACATTCGTTTGGGGAAAAAAAAGTGATTATCTAGGCGATTCAAGCGTTTTGAGTAATGTTCCGGTTGGGGTCAGAGCGTCTTCCATGTAAATGTACTATTTCTTGCCACTCATTCATTTTGGAAAACAAGTCATTATCTCGGAGAGTTAGCATTTTCAATAATTGCCATTAAGTTTCAGAGCAGCTTGCATTTAAATTAGCAATTTTTCGCCAAACATTCGTTTTGGAAAGAAATTGATTTCCTCGTTAAGCATTTTGAGCAATGTACAGTTGGTTTTCAGAGCGTCTTGCATGAAAATGTACTACTTCTTGTCAGACATTAATTTTGGAAAAAAGTGATTATCTCGACTGGGTAAACATTTTTTATAATTTGACATTTGGTTTCAGAGCAGCTTGCATCTTAATTTGCTATTGTTTGCTATAATTGCTATTTTTTCCCAAACAATCATTTTGCGAAAGAAAGTGGTATGCTGAGTGTGCTGTGCATTTTCAGGAATTGGCCGGTTTGTTTCAGAGCATCGATCTTCACAATTAACTATTTTTTGGCAATCATTGATTTAGGAAAAAAAAGTGATTATCTCGGCGAGTTAACCATTTTGAGAAATTTTCCGTTTGTTTTCAGAGCAGCTTGCATTTTGTGCTAACAATTCGTTTTGGAAAAAAGTGATTATCTCGGCGAGTTATTTTGAGTAATTTTCCTTATGGGGTCAGCTTGCATCAAAATTAACAATTTAATGCCTAATATTCATTTTGGGGAAAAAGTGATTATCTCGGCGAATGAACCATTTTGAGTAATTTTCCATTTCGGTTCAGAGCAGTTTGCATCTAAAGTAGCTAGTTTGTGCCAAACATTCATTTTGGAAAAAAGGTGATTTTCTCGGCGAGTTAAGCATTTTGAGTAATTTACAGGTTGATTTCAGAGCGGTTTGCATGAAAATGTACTATTTCTTGCCAAACATTCAGTTTGGAAAAAAAGTGATGATCTCGGCGAGTTAAGCAGTTTCAATAATTTGCCATTTGGTTTCAGAGCAGCTTGCATTTAAATTAGCAATTTTTCGCCAAACATTCGTTTTGGAAAGAAATTGATTTCCTCGTTAAGCATTTTGAGCAATGTACAGTTGGTTTTCAGAGCGTCTTGCATGAAAATGTACTACTTCTTGTCAGACATTAATTATGGAAAAAAGTGATTATCTCGACTGGGTAAAAATTTTTTATAATTTGACATTTGGTTTCAGAGCAGCTTGCATCTTAATTTGCTATTGTTTGCTATAATTGCTATTTTTTCCCAAACAATCATTTTGCGAAAAAAAGTGGTATGCTGAGTGTGCTGTGCATTTTCAGGAATTGGCCGGTTTGTTTCAGAGCATCGATCTTCACAATTAACTATTTTTTGGCAATCATTGATTTAGGAAAAAAAAGTGATTATCTCGGCGAGTTAACCATTTTGAGAAATTTTCCGTTTGTTTTCAGAGCAGCTTGCATTTTGTGCTAACAATTCGTTTTGGAAAAAAGTGATTATCTCGGCAAGTTATTTTGAGTAATTTTCCTTATGGGGGTCAGAGCAGCTTGCATCAAAATTAACAATTTAATGCCTAATATTCATTTTGGGGAAAAAGTGATTATCTCGGCGAATGAACCATTTTGAGTAATTTTCCATTTCGGTTCAGAGCAGTTTGCATCTAAAGTAGCTAGTTTGTGCCAAACATTCATTTTGGAAGAAATGTACAGTTGGTTTTCAGAACGTCTTGCATGAAAATGTACTATTTCTTGTCAAACATTAATTTTGGAAAAAATTGATTATCTCGGCTGGGTAAACATTTTTAATAATTTGGCATTTGGTTTCAGAGCAGCTTGCATCTCAATTTGCTATAATTGCTATTTTTTCCCAAACATTCATTTTGCGGAAAAAAGTGATCTTCGGAGTGTGCTGTGCATTTTCAGGAATTGGCCGGTTTGCTTCAGAGCATCGATCTTCACAATTAACTATTTTTTGGCAATCATTGATTAAGGGAAAAAAAATGATTATCTCGGCGAGTTAACCATTATGAGAAATTTTCCGTTTGTTTTCAGAGCAGCTTGCATCTAAAGTTATTATTTTGTGCTAACAATTCGTTTTGGGAAAAAGTGATTATCTCGGCGAGTTATTTTGAGTAATTTTCCTTATGGGGTCAGCTTGCATCAAAATTAACAATTTAATGCCTAATATTCATTTTGGGGAAAAAGTGATTATCTCGGCGAATGAACCATTTTGAGTAATTTTCCATTTCGGTTCAGAGCAGTTTGCATCTAAAGTAGCTAGTTTGTGCCAAACATTCATTTTGGAAAAAAGGTGATTTTCTCGGCGAGTTAAGCATTTTGAGTAATTTACAGGTTGATTTCAGAGCGGTTTGCATGAAAATGTACTATTTCTTGCCAAACATTCAGTTTGGAAAAAAAGTGATGATCTCGGCGAGTTAAGCAGTTTCAATAATTTGCCATTTGGTTTCAGAGCAGCTTGCATTTAAATTAGCAATTTTTCGCCAAACATTCGTTTTGGAAAGAAATTGATTTCCTCGTTAAGCATTTTCAGCAATGTACAGTTGGTTTTCAGAGCGTCTTGCATGAAAATGTACTATTTCTTGTCAAACATTAAATTTGGAAAAAAGTAATTATCTCGGCTGGGTAAACATTTTTAATAATTTGACATTTGGTTTCAGAGCAGCTTGCATCTCAATTTGCTATTGTTTGCTATAATTGCTATTTTTTCCCAAACATTCATTTTGCGGAAAAAAGTGGTCTTCTGAGTGTGCTGTGCATTTTCAGGAATTGGCCGGTTTGTTTCAGAGCATCGATCTTCACAATTAACTATTTTTTGGCAATCATTGATTTAGGAAAAAAAGTGATTATCTCGGCGAGTTAACCATTATGAGAAATTTTCCGTTTGTTTTCAGAGCAGCTTGCATCTAAAGTTACTATTTTGTGCTAACAATTCGTTTTGGGAAAAAGTGATTATCTCGGCGAGTTATTTTGAGTAATTTTCCTTATGGGGTCAGCTTGCATCAAAATTAACAATTTAATGCCTAATATTCATTTTGGGGAAAAAGTGATTATCTCGGCGAATGAACAATGTTGAGTAATTTTCCATTTCGGTTCAGAGCAGTTTGCATTTAAAGTAGCTAGTTTGTGCCAAACATTCATTTTGGAAAAAAGTGATTTTCTCGGCGAGTTAAGCATTTTGAGTAATTTACCGGTTGATTTCAGAGCGTCTTGCATGAAAATGTACTATTTCTTGCCACACATTCATTTTGAAAAAAAAGTGATGATCTCGGCGAGTTAAGCATTTTCAATAATTTGCCATTTGGTTTCAGAGCAGCTTAATTTAAATTTCCTATTTTTTCCCAAACATTCGTTTTGGAAAGAAATTGATTATCTCGGCGAGTCAAGCATTTTGAGTAATTTTCCGGTTGGGGTCAGAGCGTCTTCCATGTAAATGTACTATTTCTTGCCACTCATTCAGTTTCGAAAACAAGTCATTATCTCGGCGAGTTAAGCCTTTTCAAATATTGCCATTTGGTTTCAGAGCAGCTTAATTTAAATTAGCTATTTTTTGCCAAACAGTCGTTTTGGAAAGAAAGTGATTTCCTCGTTAAGCATTTTGAGAAATGTACAGTTGGTTTTCAGAGCGTCTTGCATGAAAATGTACTATTTCTTGTCAAACATTAATTTTGGAAAAAAGTGATTATCTCGGCTGGGTAAACATTTTTAATAATTTGACATTTGGTTTCAGAGCAGCTTGCATCTCAATTTGCTATTGTTTGCTATAATTGCTATTTTTTCCCAAACATTCATTTTGCGGAAAAAAGTGATCTTCTGAGTGTGCTGTGCATTTTCAGGAATTGGCCGGTTTGTTTCAGAGCATCGATCTTCACAATTAACTATTTTTTGGCAATCATTGATTTAGGAAAAAAAGTGATTATCTCGGCGAGTTAACCATTTTGACAAATTTTCCGTTTGTTTTCAGAGCAGCTTGCATCTAAAGTTACTATTTTGTGCTAACAATTCGTTTTGGAAAAAAGTGATTATCTCGGCGAGTTATTTTGAGTAATTTTCCTTATGCGGTCAGCTTGCATCAAAATTAACAATTTAATGCCTAATATTCATTTTGGGGAAAAAGTGATTATCTCGGCGAATGAACAATGTTGAGTAATTTTCCATTTCGGTTCAGAGCAGTTTGCATTTAAAGTAGCTAGTTTGTGCCAAACATTCATTTTGGAAGAAATGTACAGTTGGTTTTCAGAACGTCTTGCATGAAAATGTACTATTTCTTGTCAAACATTAATTTTGGAAAAAATTGATTATCTCGGCTGGGTAAACATTTTTAATAATTTGGCATTTGGTTTCAGAGCAGCTTGCATCTCAATTTGCTATAATTGCTATTTTTTCCCAAACATTCATTTTGCGGAAAAAAGTGATCTTCGGAGTGTGCTGTGCATTTTCAGGAATTGGCCGGTTTGCTTCAGAGCATCGATCTTCACAATTAACTATTTTTTGGCAATCATTGATTAAGGGAAAAAAAATGATTATCTCGGCGAGTTAACCATTATGAGAAATTTTCCGTTTGTTTTCAGAGCAGCTTGCATCTAAAGTTATTATTTTGTGCTAACAATTCGTTTTGGGAAAAAGTTATTATCTCGGCGAGTTATTTTGAGTAATTTTCCTTATGGGGTCAGCTTGCATCAAAATTAACAATTTAATGCCTAATATTCATTTTGGGGAAAAAGTGATTATCTCGGCGAATGAACCATTTTGAGTAATTTTCCATTTCGGTTCAGAGCAGTTTGCATCTAAAGTAGCTAGTTTGTGCCAAACATTCATTTTGGAAAAAAGGTGATTTTCTCGGCGAGTTAAGCATTTTGAGTAATTTACAGGTTGATTTCAGAGCGGTTTGCATGAAAATGTACTATTTCTTGCCAAACATTCAGTTTGGAAAAAAAGTGATGATCTCGGCGAGTTAAGCAGTTTCAATAATTTGCCATTTGGTTTCAGAGCAGCTTGCATTTAAATTAGCAATTTTTCGCCAAACATTCGTTTTGGAAAGAAATTGATTTCCTCGTTAAGCATTTTCAGCAATGTACAGTTGGTTTTCAGAGCGTCTTGCATGAAAATGTACTATTTCTTGTCAAACATTAAATTTGGAAAAAAGTAATTATCTCGGCTGGGTAAACATTTTTAATAATTTGACATTTGGTTTCAGAGCAGCTTGCATCTCAATTTGCTATTGTTTGCTATAATTGCTATTTTTTCCCAAACATTCATTTTGCGGAAAAAAGTGATCTTCTGAGTGTGCTGTGCATTTTCAGGAATTGGCCGGTTTGTTTCAGAGCATCGATCTTCACAATTAACTATTTTTTGGCAATCATTGATTTAGGAAAAAAAGTGATTATCTCGGCGAGTTAACCATTATGAGAAATTTTCCGTTTGTTTTCAGAGCAGCTTGCATCTAAAGTTACTATTTTGTGCTAACAATTCGTTTTGGGAAAAAGTGATTATCTCGGCGAGTTATTTTGAGTAATTTTCCTTATGGGGTCAGCTTGCATCAAAATTAACAATTTAATGCCTAATATTCATTTTGGGGAAAAAGTGATTATCTCGGCGAATGAACAATGTTGAGTAATTTTCCATTTCGGTTCAGAGCAGTTTGCATTTAAAGTAGCTAGTTTGTGCCAAACATTCATTTTGGAAAAAAGTGATTTTCTCGGCGAGTTAAGCATTTTGAGTAATTTACCGGTTGATTTCAGAGCGTCTTGCATGAAAATGTACTATTTCTTGCCACACATTCATTTTGAAAAAAAAGTGATGATCTCGGCGAGTTAAGCATTTTCAATAATTTGCCATTTGGTTTCAGAGCAGCTTAATTTAAATTTCCTATTTTTTCCCAAACATTCGTTTTGGAAAGAAATTGATTATCTCGGCGAGTCAAGCATTTTGAGTAATTTTCCGGTTGGGGTCAGAGCGTCTTCCATGTAAATGTACTATTTCTTGCCACTCATTCAGTTTCGAAAACAAGTCATTATCTCGGCGAGTTAAGCCTTTTCAAATATTGCCATTTGGTTTCAGAGCAGCTTAATTTAAATTAGCTATTTTTTGCCAAACAGTCGTTTTGGAAAGAAAGTGATTTCCTCGTTAAGCATTTTGAGAAATGTACAGTTGGTTTTCAGAGCGTCTTGCATGAAAATGTACTATTTCTTGTCAAACATTAATTTTGGAAAAAAGTGATTATCTCGGCTGGGTAAACATTTTTAATAATTTGACATTTGGTTTCAGAGCAGCTTGCATCTCAATTTGCTATTGTTTGCTATAATTGCTATTTTTTCCCAAACATTCATTTTGCGGAAAAAAGTGATCTTCTGAGTGTGCTGTGCATTTTCAGGAATTGGCCGGTTTGTTTCAGAGCATCGATCTTCACAATTAACTATTTTTTGGCAATCATTGATTTAGGAAAAAAAGTGATTATCTCGGCGAGTTAACCATTTTGAGAAATTTTCCGTTTGTTTTCAGAGCAGCTTGCATCTAAAGTTACTATTTTGTGCTAACAATTCGTTTTGGAAAAAAGTGATTATCTCGGCGAGTTATTTTGAGTAATTTTCCTTATGGGGTCAGCTTGCATCAAAATTAACAATTTAATGCCTAATATTCATTTTGGGGAAAAAGTTATTATCTCGGCGAATGAACCATTTTGAGTATTTTTCCATTTCGGTTCAGAGCAGTTTGCATCTAAAGTAGCTAGTTTGTGCCAAACATTCATTTTGGAAAAAAAGTGATCTTCTCGGCGAGTTAAGCATTTTGAGTAATTTACCGGTTGATTTCGAGCGGTTTGCATGAAAATGTACTATTTCTTGCCACACATTCAGTTTGGAAAAAAAGTGATGATCTTGGCGAGTTAAGCAGTTTCAATAATTTGCCATTTGGTTTCAGAGCAGCTTAATTTAAATTTGCTATTTTTACCCAAACATTCGTTTGGGGAAAAAAAAGTGATTATCTCGGCGAGTCAAGCGTTTTGAGTAATGTTCCGGTTGGGGTCAGAGCGTCTTCCATGTAAATGTACTATTTCTTGCCACTCATTCATTTTGGAAAACAAGTCATTATCTCGGAGAGTTAGCATTTTCAATAATTGCCATTAAGTTTCAGAGCAGCTTGCATTTAAATTAGCAATTTTTCGCCAAACATTCGTTTTGGAAAGAAATTGATTTCCTCGTTAAGCATTTTGAGCAATGTACAGTTGGTTTTCAGAGCGTCTTGCATGAAAATGTACTACTTCTTGTCAGACATTAATTTTGGAAAAAAGTGATTATCTCGACTGGGTAAACATTTTTTATAATTTGACATTTGGTTTCAGAGCAGCTTGCATCTTCATTTGCTATTGTTTGCTATAATTGCTATTTTTTCCCAAACAATCATTTTGCGAAAGAAAGTGGTATGCTGAGTGTGCTGTGCATTTTCAGGAATTGGCCGGTTTGTTTCAGAGCATCGATCTTCACAATTAACTATTTTTTGGCAATCATTGATTTAGGAAAAAAAAGTGATTATCTCGGCGAGTTAACCATTTTGAGAAATTTTCCGTTTGTTTTCAGAGCAGCTTGCATTTTGTGCTAACAATTCGTTTTGGAAAAAAGTGATTATCTCGGCGAGTTATTTTGAGTAATTTTCCTTATGGGGTCAGCTTGCATCAAAATTAACAATTTAATGCCTAATATTCATTTTGGGGAAAAAGTGATTATCTCGGCGAATGAACCATTTTGAGTAATTTTCCATTTCGGTTCAGAGCAGTTTGCATCTAAAGTAGCTAGTTTGTGCCAAACATTCATTTTGGAAAAAAGGTGATTTTCTCGGCGAGTTAAGCATTTTGAGTAATTTACAGGTTGATTTCAGAGCGGTTTGCATGAAAATGTACTATTTCTTGCCAAACATTCAGTTTGGAAAAAAAGTGATGATCTCGGCGAGTTAAGCAGTTTCAATAATTTGCCATTTGGTTTCAGAGCAGCTTGCATTTAAATTAGCAATTTTTCGCCAAACATTCGTTTTGGAAAGAAATTGATTTCCTCGTTAAGCATTTTGAGCAATGTACAGTTGGTTTTCAGAGCGTCTTGCATGAAAATGTACTACTTCTTGTCAGACATTAATTATGGAAAAAAGTGATTATCTCGACTGGGTAAAATTTTTTTATAATTTGACATTTGGTTTCAGAGCAGCTTGCATCTTAATTTGCTATTGTTTGCTATAATTGCTATTTTTTCCCAAACAATCATTTTGCGAAAAAAAGTGGTATGCTGAGTGTGCTGTGCATTTTCAGGAATTGGCCGGTTTGTTTCAGAGCATCGATCTTCACAATTAACTATTTTTTGGCAATCATTGATTTAGGAAAAAAAAGTGATTATCTCGGCGAGTTAACCATTTTGAGAAATTTTCCGTTTGTTTTCAGAGCAGCTTGCATTTTGTGCTAACAATTCGTTTTGGAAAAAAGTGATTATCTCGGCAAGTTATTTTGAGTAATTTTCCTTATGGGGGTCAGAGCAGCTTGCATCAAAATTAACAATTTAATGCCTAATATTCATTTTGGGGAAAAAGTGATTATCTCGGCGAATGAACCATTTTGAGTAATTTTCCATTTCGGTTCAGAGCAGTTTGCATCTAAAGTAGCTAGTTTGTGCCAAACATTCATTTTGGAAGAAATGTACAGTTGGTTTTCAGAACGTCTTGCATGAAAATGTACTATTTCTTGTCAAACATTAATTTTGGAAAAAATTGATTATCTCGGCTGGGTAAACATTTTTAATAATTTGGCATTTGGTTTCAGAGCAGCTTGCATCTCAATTTGCTATAATTGCTATTTTTTCCCAAACATTCATTTTGCGGAAAAAAGTGATCTTCGGAGTGTGCTGTGCATTTTCAGGAATTGGCCGGTTTGCTTCAGAGCATCGATCTTCACAATTAACTATTTTTTGGCAATCATTGATTAAGGGAAAAAAAATGATTATCTCGGCGAGTTAACCATTATGAGAAATTTTCCGTTTGTTTTCAGAGCAGCTTGCATCTAAAGTTATTATTTTGTGCTAACAATTCGTTTTGGGAAAAAGTGATTATCTCGGCGAGTTATTTTGAGTAATTTTCCTTATGGGGTCAGCTTGCATCAAAATTAACAATTTAATGCCTAATATTCATTTTGGGGAAAAAGTGATTATCTCGGCGAATGAACCATTTTGAGTAATTTTCCATTTCGGTTCAGAGCAGTTTGCATCTAAAGTAGCTAGTTTGTGCCAAACATTCATTTTGGAAAAAAGGTGATTTTCTCGGCGAGTTAAGCATTTTGAGTAATTTACAGGTTGATTTCAGAGCGGTTTGCATGAAAATGTACTATTTCTTGCCAAACATTCAGTTTGGAAAAAAAGTGATGATCTCGGCGAGTTAAGCAGTTTCAATAATTTGCCATTTGGTTTCAGAGCAGCTTAATTTAAATTTGCTATTTTTACCCAAACATTCGTTTGGGGAAAAAAAAGTGATTATCTCGGCGAGTCAAGCGTTTTGAGTAATGTTCCGGTTGGGGTCAGAGCGTCTTCCATGTAAATGTACTATTTCTTGCCACTCATTCATTTTGGAAAACAAGTCATTATCTCGGAGAGTTAGCATTTTCAATAATTGCCATTAAGTTTCAGAGCAGCTTGCATTTAAATTAGCAATTTTTCGCCAAACATTCGTTTTGGAAAGAAATTGATTTCCTCGTTAAGCATTTTGAGCAATGTACAGTTGGTTTTCAGAGCGTCTTGCATGAAAATGTACTACTTCTTGTCAGACATTAATTTTGGAAAAAAGTGATTATCTCGACTGGGTAAACATTTTTTATAATTTGACATTTGGTTTCAGAGCAGCTTGCATCTTAATTTGCTATTGTTTGCTATAATTGCTATTTTTTCCCAAACAATCATTTTGCGAAAGAAAGTGGTATGCTGAGTGTGCTGTGCATTTTCAGGAATTGGCCGGTTTGTTTCAGAGCATCGATCTTCACAATTAACTATTTTTTGGCAATCATTGATTTAGGAAAAAAAAGTGATTATCTCGGCGAGTTAACCATTTTGAGAAATTTTCCGTTTGTTTTCAGAGCAGCTTGCATTTTGTGCTAACAATTCGTTTTGGAAAAAAGTGATTATCTCGGCGAGTTATTTTGAGTAATTTTCCTTATGGGGTCAGCTTGCATCAAAATTAACAATTTAATGCCTAATATTCATTTTGGGGAAAAAGTGATTATCTCGGCGAATGAACCATTTTGAGTAATTTTCCATTTCGGTTCAGAGCAGTTTGCATCTAAAGTAGCTAGTTTGTGCCAAACATTCATTTTGGAAAAAAGGTGATTTTCTCGGCGAGTTAAGCATTTTGAGTAATTTACAGGTTGATTTCAGAGCGGTTTGCATGAAAATGTACTATTTCTTGCCAAACATTCAGTTTGGAAAAAAAGTGATGATCTCGGCGAGTTCAGCAGTTTCAATAATTTACCATTTGGTTTCAGAGCAGCTTGCATTTAAATTAGCAATTTTTCGCCAAACATTCGTTTTGGAAAGAAATTGATTTCCTCGTTAAGCATTTTGAGCAATGTACAGTTGGTTTTCAGAGCGTCTTGCATGAAAATGTACTACTTCTTGTCAAACATTAATTTTGGAAAAAGTGATTATCTCGACTGGGTAAACATTTTTTATAATTTGACATTTGGTTTCAGAGCAGCTTGCATCTTAATTTGCTATTGTTTGCTATAATTGCTATTTTTTCCCAAACAATCATTTTGCGAAAAAAAGTGGTATGCTGAGTGTGCTGTGCATTTTCAGGAATTGGCCGGTTTGTTTCAGAGCATCGATCTTCACAATTAACTATTTTTTGGCAATCATTGATTTAGGAAAAAAAAGTGATTATCTCGGCGAGTTAACCATTTTGAGAAATTTTCCGTTTGTTTTCAGAGCAGCTTGCATTTTGTGCTAACAATTCGTTTTGGAAAAAAGTGATTATCTCGGCAAGTTATTTTGAGTAATTTTCCTTATGGGGGTCAGAGCAGCTTGCATCAAAATTAACAATTTAATGCCTAATATTCATTTTGGGGAAAAAGTGATTATCTCGGCGAATGAACCATTTTGAGTAATTTTCCATTTCGGTTCAGAGCAGTTTGCATCTAAAGTAGCTAGTTTGTGCCAAACATTCATTTTGGAAGAAATGTACAGTTGGTTTTCAGAACGTCTTGCATGAAAATGTACTATTTCTTGTCAAACATTAATTTTGGAAAAAATTGATTATCTCGGCTGGGTAAACATTTTTAATAATTTGGCATTTGGTTTCAGAGCAGCTTGCATCTCAATTTGCTATAATTGCTATTTTTTCCCAAACATTCATTTTGCGGAAAAAAGTGATCTTCGGAGTGTGCTGTGCATTTTCAGGAATTGGCCGGTTTGCTTCAGAGCATCGATCTTCACAATTAACTATTTTTTGGCAATCATTGATTAAGGGAAAAAAAATGATTATCTCGGCGAGTTAACCATTATGAGAAATTTTCCGTTTGTTTTCAGAGCAGCTTGCATCTAAAGTTATTATTTTGTGCTAACAATTCGTTTTGGGAAAAAGTGATTATCTCGGCGAGTTATTTTGAGTAATTTTCCTTATGGGGTCAGCTTGCATCAAAATTAACAATTTAATGCCTAATATTCATTTTGGGGAAAAAGTGATTATCTCGGCGAATGAACCATTTTGAGTAATTTTCCATTTCGGTTCAGAGCAGTTTGCATCTAAAGTAGCTAGTTTGTGCCAAACATTCATTTTGGAAAAAAGGTGATTTACTCGGCGAGTTAAGCATTTTGAGTAATTTACAGGTTGATTTCAGAGCGGTTTGCATGAAAATGTACTATTTCTTGCCAAACATTCAGTTTGGAAAAAAAGTGATGATCTCGGCGAGTTAAGCAGTTTCAATAATTTGCCATTTGGTTTCAGAGCAGCTTGCATTTAAATTAGCAATTTTTCGCCAAACATTCGTTTTGGAAAGAAATTGATTTCCTCGTTAAGCATTTTCAGCAATGTACAGTTGGTTTTCAGAGCGTCTTGCATGAAAATGTACTATTTCTTGTCAAACATTAATTTTGGAAAAAAGTGATTATCTCGGCTGGGTAAACATTTTTAATAATTTGACATTTGGTTTCAGAGCAGCTTGCATCTCAATTTGCTATTGTTTGCTATAATTGCTATTTTTTCCCAAACATTCATTTTGCGGAAAAAAGTGATCTTCTGAGTGTGCTGTGCATTTTCAGGAATTGGCCGGTTTGTTTCAGAGCATCGATCTTCACGATTAACTATTTTTTGGCAATCATTGATTTAGGAAAAAAAGTGATTATCTCGGCGAGTTAACCATTTTGAGAAATTTTCCGTTTGTTTTCAGAGCAGCTTGCATCTAAAGTTACTATTTTGTGCTAACAATTCGTTTTGGAAAAAAGTGATTATCTCGGCGAGTTATTTTGAGTAATTTTCCTTATGCGGTCAGCTTGCATCAAAATTAACAATTTAATGCCTAATATTCATTTTGGGGAAAAAGTGATTATCTCGGCGAATGAACAATGTTGAGTAATTTTCCATTTCGATTCAGAGCAGTTTGCATTTAAAGTAGCTAGTTTGTGCCAAACATTCATTTTGGAAAAAAGTGATTTTCTCGGCGAGTTAAGCATTTTGAGTAATTTACCGGTTGATTTCAGAGCGTCTTGCATGAAAATGTACTATTTCTTGCCACACATTCATTTTGAAAAAAAAGTGATGATCTCGGCGAGTTAAGCATTTTCAATAATTTGCCATTTGGTTTCAGAGCAGCTTAATTTAAATTTCCTATTTTTTCCCAAACATTCGTTTTGGAAAGAAATTGATTATCTCGGCGAGTCAAGCATTTTGAGTAATTTTCCGGTTGGGGTCAGAGCGTCTTCCATGTAAATGTACTATTTCTTGCCACTCATTCAGTTTCGAAAACAAGTCATTATCTCGGCGAGTTAAGCCTTTTAAAATATTGCCATTTGGTTTCAGAGCAGCTTAATTTAAATTAGCTATTTTTTGCCAAACAGTCGTTTTGGAAAGAAAGTGATTTCCTCGTTAAGCATTTTGAGAAATGTACAGTTGGTTTTCAGAGCGTCTTGCATGAAAATGTACTATTTCTTGTCAAACATTAATTTTGGAAAAAAGTGATTATCTCGGCTGGGTAAACATTTTTAATAATTTGACATTTGGTTTCAGAGCAGCTTGCATCTCAATTTGCTATTGTTTGCTATAATTGCTATTTTTTCCCAAACATTCATTTTGCGGAAAAAAGTGATCTTCTGAGTGTGCTGTGCATTTTCAGGAATTGGCCGGTTTGTTTCAGAGCATCGATCTTCACAATTAACTATTTTTTGGCAATCATTGATTTAGGAAAAAAAGTGATTATCTCGGCGAGTTAACCATTTTGAGAAATTTTCCGTTTGTTTTCAGAGCAGCTTGCATCTAAAGTTACTATTTTGTGCTAACAATTCGTTTTGGAAAAAAGTGATTATCTCGGCGAGTTATTTTGAGTAATTTTCCTTATGCGGTCAGCTTGCATCAAAATTAACAATTTAATGCCTAATATTCATTTTGGGGAAAAAGTGATTATCTCGGCGAATGAACAATGTTGAGTAATTTTCCATTTCGGTTCAGAGCAGTTTGCATTTAAAGTAGCTAGTTTGTGCCAAACATTCATTTTGGAAAAAAGTGATTTTCTCGGCGAGTTAAGCATTTTGAGTAATTTACCGGTTGATTTCAGAGCGTCTTGCATGAAAATGTACTATTTCTTGCCACACATTCATTTTGAAAAAAAAGTGATGATCTCGGCGAGTTAAGCATTTTCAATAATTTGCCATTTGGTTTCAGAGCAGCTTAATTTAAATTTCCTATTTTTTCCCAAACATTCGTTTTGGAAAGAAATTGATTATCTCGGCGAGTCAAGCATTTTGAGTAATTTTCCGGTTGGGGTCAGAGCGTCTTCCATGTAAATGTACTATTTCTTGCCACTCATTCAGTTTCGAAAACAAGTCATTATCTCGGCGAGTTAAGCCTTTTCAAATATTGCCATTTGGTTTCAGAGCAGCTTAATTTAAATTAGCTATTTTTTGCCAAACAGTCGTTTTGGAAAGAAAGTGATTTCCTCGTTAAGCATTTTGAGAAATGTACAGTTGGTTTTCAGAGCGTCTTGCATGAAAATGTACTATTTCTTGTCAAACATTAATTTTGGAAAAAAGTGATTATCTCGGCTGGGTAAACATTTTTAATAATTTGACATTTGGTTTCAGAGCAGCTTGCATCTCAATTTGCTATTGTTTGCTATAATTGCTATTTTTTCCCAAACATTCATTTTGCGGAAAAAAGTGATCTTCTGAGTGTGCTGTGCATTTTCAGGAATTGGCCGGTTTGTTTCAGAGCATCGATCTTCACAATTAACTATTTTTTGGCAATCATTGATTTAGGAAAAAAAGTGATTATCTCGGCGAGTTAACCATTTTGAGAAATTTTCCGTTTGTTTTCAGAGCAGCTTGCATCTAAAGTTACTATTTTGTGCTAACAATTCGTTTTGGAAAAAAGTGATTATCTCGGCGAGTTATTTTGAGTAATTTTCCTTATGGGGTCAGCTTGCATCAAAATTAACAATTTAATGCCTAATATTCATTTTGGGGAAAAAGTTATTATCTCGGCGAATGAACCATTTTGAGTATTTTTCCATTTCGGTTCAGAGCAGTTTGCATCTAAAGTAGCTAGTTTGTGCCAAACATTCATTTTGGAAAAAAAGTGATCTTCTCGGCGAGTTAAGCATTTTGAGTAATTTACCGGTTGATTTCGAGCGGTTTGCATGAAAATGTACTATTCCTTGCCACACATTCAGTTTGGAAAAAAAGTGATGATCTTGGCGAGTTAAGCAGTTTCAATAATTTGCCATTTGGTTTCAGAGCAGCTTAATTTAAATTTGCTATTTTTACCCAAACATTCGTTTGGGGAAAAAAAAGTGATTATCTCGGCGAGTCAAGCGTTTTGAGTAATGTTCCGGTTGGGGTCAGAGCGTCTTCCATGTAAATGTACTATTTCTTGCCACTCATTCATTTTGGAAAACAAGTCATTATCTCGGAGAGTTAGCATTTTCAATAATTGCCATTAAGTTTCAGAGCAGCTTGCATTTAAATTAGCAATTTTTCGCCAAACATTCGTTTTGGAAAGAAATTGATTTCCTCGTTAAGCATTTTGAGCAATGTACAGTTGGTTTTCAGAGCGTCTTGCATGAAAATGTACTACTTCTTGTCAGACATTAATTTTGGAAAAAAGTGATTATCTCGACTGGGTAAACATTTTTTATAATTTGACATTTGGTTTCAGAGCAGCTTGCATCTTAATTTGCTATTGTTTGCTATAATTGCTATTTTTTCCCAAACAATCATTTTGCGAAAGAAAGTGGTATGCTGAGTGTGCTGTGCATTTTCAGGAATTGGCCGGTTTGTTTCAGAGCATCGATCTTCACAATTAACTATTTTTTGGCAATCATTGATTTAGGAAAAAAAAGTGATTATCTCGGCGAGTTAACCATTTTGAGAAATTTTCCGTTTGTTTTCAGAGCAGCTTGCATTTTGTGCTAACAATTCGTTTTGGAAAAAAGTGATTATCTCGGCGAGTTATTTTGAGTAATTTTCCTTATGGGGTCAGCTTGCATCAAAATTAACAATTTAATGCCTAATATTCATTTTGGGTAAAAAGTGATTATCTCGGCGAATGAACCATTTTGAGTAATTTTCCATTTCGGTTCAGAGCAGTTTGCATCTAAAGTAGCTAGTTTGTGCCAAACATTCATTTTGGAAAAAAGGTGATTTTCTCGGCGAGTTAAGCATTTTGAGTAATTTACAGGTTGATTTCAGAGCGGTTTGCATGAAAATGTACTATTTCTTGCCAAACATTCAGTTTGGAAAAAAAGTGATGATCTCGGCGAGTTAAGCAGTTTCAATAATTTGCCATTTGGTTTCAGAGCAGCTTGCATTTAAATTAGCAATTTTTCGCCAAACATTCGTTTTGGAAAGAAATTGATTTCCTCGTTAAGCATTTTGAGCAATGTACAGTTGGTTTTCAGAGCGTCTTGCATGAAAATGTACTACTTCTTGTCAGACATTAATTATGGAAAAAAGTGATTATCTCGACTGGGTAAAATTTTTTTATAATTTGACATTTGGTTTCAGAGCAGCTTGCATCTTAATTTGCTATTGTTTGCTATAATTGCTATTTTTTCCCAAACAATCATTTTGCGAAAAAAAGTGGTATGCTGAGTGTGCTGTGCATTTTCAGGAATTGGCCGGTTTGTTTCAGAGCATCGATCTTCACAATTAACTATTTTTTGGCAATCATTGATTTAGGAAAAAAAAGTGATTATCTCGGCGAGTTAACCATTTTGAGAAATTTTCCGTTTGTTTTCAGAGCAGCTTGCATTTTGTGCTAACAATTCGTTTTGGAAAAAAGTGATTATCTCGGCAAGTTATTTTGAGTAATTTTCCTTATGGGGGTCAGAGCAGCTTGCATCAAAATTAACAATTTAATGCCTAATATTCATTTTGGGGAAAAAGTGATTATCTCGGCGAATGAACCATTTTGAGTAATTTTCCATTTCGGTTCAGAGCAGTTTGCATCTAAAGTAGCTAGTTTGTGCCAAACATTCATTTTGGAAGAAATGTACAGTTGGTTTTCAGAACGTCTTGCATGAAAATGTACTATTTCTTGTCAAACATTAATTTTGGAAAAAATTGATTATCTCGGCTGGGTAAACATTTTTAATAATTTGGCATTTGGTTTCAGAGCAGCTTGCATCTCAATTTGCTATAATTGCTATTTTTTCCCAAACATTCATTTTGCGGAAAAAAGTGATCTTCGGAGTGTGCTGTGCATTTTCAGGAATTGGCCGGTTTGCTTCAGAGCATCGATCTTCACAATTAACTATTTTTTGGCAATCATTGATTAAGGGAAAAAAAATGATTATCTCGGCGAGTTAACCATTATGAGAAATTTTCCGTTTGTTTTCAGAGCAGCTTGCATCTAAAGTTATTATTTTGTGCTAACAATTCGTTTTGGGAAAAAGTGATTATCTCGGCGAGTTATTTTGAGTAATTTTCCTTATGGGGTCAGCTTGCATCAAAATTAACAATTTAATGCCTAATATTCATTTTGGGGAAAAAGTGATTATCTCGGCGAATGAACCATTTTGAGTAATTTTCCATTTCGGTTCAGAGCAGTTTGCATCTAAAGTAGCTAGTTTGTGCCAAACATTCATTTTGGAAAAAAGGTGATTTTCTCGGCGAGTTAAGCATTTTGAGTAATTTACAGGTTGATTTCAGAGCGGTTTGCATGAAAATGTACTATTTCTTGCCAAACATTCAGTTTGGAAAAAAAGTGATGATCTCGGCGAGTTAAGCAGTTTCAATAATTTGCCATTTGGTTTCAGAGCAGCTTAATTTAAATTTGCTATTTTTACCCAAACATTCGTTTGGGGAAAAAAAAGTGATTATCTCGGCGAGTCAAGCGTTTTGAGTAATGTTCCGGTTGGGGTCAGAGCGTCTTCCATGTAAATGTACTATTTCTTGCCACTCATTCATTTTGGAAAACAAGTCATTATCTCGGAGAGTTAGCATTTTCAATAATTGCCATTAAGTTTCAGAGCAGCTTGCATTTAAATTAGCAATTTTTCGCCAAACATTCGTTTTGGAAAGAAATTGATTTCCTCGTTAAGCATTTTGAGCAATGTACAGTTGGTTTTCAGAGCGTCTTGCATGAAAATGTACTACTTCTTGTCAGACATTAATTTTGGAAAAAAGTGATTATCTCGACTGGGTAAACATTTTTTATAATTTGACATTTGGTTTCAGAGCAGCTTGCATCTTAATTTGCTATTGTTTGCTATAATTGCTATTTTTTCCCAAACAATCATTTTGCGAAAGAAAGTGGTATGCTGAGTGTGCTGTGCATTTTCAGGAATTGGCCGGTTTGTTTCAGAGCATCGATCTTCACAATTAACTATTTTTTGGCAATCATTGATTTAGGAAAAAAAAGTGATTATCTCGGCGAGTTAACCATTTTGAGAAATTTTCCGTTTGTTTTCAGAGCAGCTTGCATTTTGTGCTAACAATTCGTTTTGGAAAAAAGTGATTATCTCGGCGAGTTATTTTGAGTAATTTTCCTTATGGGGTCAGCTTGCATCAAAATTAACAATTTAATGCCTAATATTCATTTTGGGGAAAAAGTGATTATCTCGGCGAATGAACCATTTTGAGTAATTTTCCATTTCGGTTCAGAGCAGTTTGCATCTAAAGTAGCTAGTTTGTGCCAAACATTCATTTTGGAAAAAAGGTGATTTTCTCGGCGAGTTAAGCATTTTGAGTAATTTACAGGTTGATTTCAGAGCGGTTTGCATGAAAATGTACTATTTCTTGCCAAACATTCAGTTTGGAAAAAAAGTGATGATCTCGGCGAGTTCAGCAGTTTCAATAATTTACCATTTGGTTTCAGAGCAGCTTGCATTTAAATTAGCAATTTTTCGCCAAACATTCGTTTTGGAAAGAAATTGATTTCCTCGTTAAGCATTTTGAGCAATGTACAGTTGGTTTTCAGAGCGTCTTGCATGAAAATGTACTACTTCTTGTCAAACATTAATTTTGGAAAAAAGTGATTATCTCGACTGGGTAAACATTTTTTATAATTTGACATTTGGTTTCAGAGCAGCTTGCATCTTAATTTGCTATTGTTTGCTATAATTGCTATTTTTTCCCAAACAATCATTTTGCGAAAAAAAGTGGTATGCTGAGTGTGCTGTGCATTTTCAGGAATTGGCCGGTTTGTTTCAGAGCATCGATCTTCACAATTAACTATTTTTTGGCAATCATTGATTTAGGAAAAAAAAGTGATTATCTCGGCGAGTTAACCATTTTGAGAAATTTTCCGTTTGTTTTCAGAGCAGCTTGCATTTTGTGCTAACAATTCGTTTTGGAAAAAAGTGATTATCTCGGCAAGTTATTTTGAGTAATTTTCCTGATGGGGGTCAGAGCAGCTTGCATCAAAATTAACAATTTAATGCCTAATATTCATTTTGGGGAAAAAGTGATTATCTCGGCGAATGAACCATTTTGAGTAATTTTCCATTTCGGTTCAGAGCAGTTTGCATCTAAAGTAGCTAGTTTGTGCCAAACATTCATTTTGGAAGAAATGTACAGTTGGTTTTCAGAACGTCTTGCATGAAAATGTACTATTTCTTGTCAAACATTAATTTTGGAAAAAATTGATTATCTCGGCTGGGTAAACATTTTTAATAATTTGGCATTTGGTTTCAGAGCAGCTTGCATCTCAATTTGCTATAATTGCTATTTTTTCCCAAACATTCATTTTGCGGAAAAAAGTGATCTTCGGAGTGTGCTGTGCATTTTCAGGAATTGGCCGGTTTGCTTCAGAGCATCGATCTTCACAATTAACTATTTTTTGGCAATCATTGATTAAGGGAAAAAAAATGATTATCTCGGCGAGTTAACCATTATGAGAAATTTTCCGTTTGTTTTCAGAGCAGCTTGCATCTAAAGTTATTATTTTGTGCTAACAATTCGTTTTGGGAAAAAGTGATTATCTCGGCGAGTTATTTTGAGTAATTTTCCTTATGGGGTCAGCTTGCATCAAAATTAACAATTTAATGCCTAATATTCATTTTGGGGAAAAAGTGATTATCTCGGCGAATGAACCATTTTGAGTAATTTTCCATTTCGGTTCAGAGCAGTTTGCATCTAAAGTAGCTAGTTTGTGCCAAACATTCATTTTGGAAAAAAGGTGATTTTCTCGGCGAGTTAAGCATTTTGAGTAATTTACAGGTTGATTTCAGAGCGGTTTGCATGAAAATGTACTATTTCTTGCCAAACATTCAGTTTGGAAAAAAAGTGATGATCTCGGCGAGTTAAGCAGTTTCAATAATTTGCCATTTGGTTTCAGAGCAGCTTGCATTTAAATTAGCAATTTTTCGCCAAACATTCGTTTTGGAAAGAAATTGATTTCCTCGTTAAGCATTTTCAGCAATGTACAGTTGGTTTTCAGAGCGTCTTGCATGAAAATGTACTATTTCTTGTCAAACATTAAATTTGGAAAAAAGTAATTATCTCGGCTGGGTAAACATTTTTAATAATTTGACATTTGGTTTCAGAGCAGCTTGCATCTCAATTTGCTATTGTTTGCTATAATTGCTATTTTTTCCCAAACATTCATTTTGCGGAAAAAAGTGATCTTCTGAGTGTGCTGTGCATTTTCAGGAATTGGCCGGTTTGTTTCAGAGCATCGATCTTCACAATTAACTATTTTTTGGCAATCATTGATTTAGGAAAAAAAGTGATTATCTCGGCGAGTTAACCATTATGAGAAATTTTCCGTTTGTTTTCAGAGCAGCTTGCATCTAAAGTTACTATTTTGTGCTAACAATTCGTTTTGGGAAAAAGTGATTATCTCGGCGAGTTATTTTGAGTAATTTTCCTTATGGGGTCAGCTTGCATCAAAATTAACAATTTAATGCCTAATATTCATTTTGGGGAAAAAGTGATTATCTCGGCGAATGAACAATGTTGAGTAATTTTCCATTTCGGTTCAGAGCAGTTTGCATTTAAAGTAGCTAGTTTGTGCCAAACATTCATTTTGGAAAAAAGTGATTTTCTCGGCGAATTAAGCATTTTGAGTAATTTACCGGTTGATTTCAGAGCGTCTTGCATGAAAATGTACTATTTCTTGCCACACATTCATTTTGAAAAAAAAGTGATGATCTCGGCGAGTTAAGCATTTTCAATAATTTGCCATTTGGTTTCAGAGCAGCTTAATTTAAATTTCCTATTTTTTCCCAAACATTCGTTTTGGAAAGAAATTGATTATCTCGGCGAGTCAAGCATTTTGAGTAATTTTCCGGTTGGGGTCAGAGCGTCTTCCATGTAAATGTACTATTTCTTGCCACTCATTCAGTTTCGAAAACAAGTCATTATCTCGGCGAGTTAAGCCTTTTCAAATATTGCCATTTGGTTTCAGAGCAGCTTAATTTAAATTAGCTATTTTTTGCCAAACAGTCGTTTTGGAAAGAAAGTGATTTCCTCGTTAAGCATTTTGAGAAATGTACAGTTGGTTTTCAGAGCGTCTTGCATGAAAATGTACTATTTCTTGTCAAACATTAATTTTGGAAAAAAGTGATTATCTCGGCTGGGTAAACATTTTTAATAATTTGACATTTGGTTTCAGAGCAGCTTGCATCTCAATTTGCTATTGTTTGCTATAATTGCTATTTTTTCCCAAACATTCATTTTGCGGAAAAAAGTGATCTTCTGAGTGTGCTGTGCATTTTCAGGAATTGGCCGGTTTGTTTCAGAGCATCGATCTTCACAATTAACTATTTTTTGGCAATCATTGATTTAGGAAAAAAAGTGATTATCTCGGCGAGTTAACCATTTTGAGAAATTTTCCGTTTGTTTTCAGAGCAGCTTGCATCTAAAGTTACTATTTTGTGCTAACAATTCGTTTTGGAAAAAAGTGATTATCTCGGCGAGTTATTTTGAGTAATTTTCCTTATGGGGTCAGCTTGCATCAAAATTAACAATTTAATGCCTAATATTCATTTTGGGGAAAAAGTTATTATCTCGGCGAATGAACCATTTTGAGTATTTTTCCATTTCGGTTCAGAGCAGTTTGCATCTAAAGTAGCTAGTTTGTGCCAAACATTCATTTTGGAAAAAAAGTGATCTTCTCGGCGAGTTAAGCATTTTGAGTAATTTACCGGTTGATTTCAGAGCGGTTTGCATGAAAATGTACTATTTCTTGCCACACATTCAGTTTGGAAAAAAAGTGATGATCTTGGCGAGTTAAGCAGTTTCAATAATTTGCCATTTGGTTTCAGAGCAGCTTAATTTAAATTTGCTATTTTTACCCAAACATTCGTTTGGGGAAAAAAAAGTGATTATCTCGGCGAGTCAAGCGTTTTGAGTAATGTTCCGGTTGGGGTCAGAGCGTCTTCCATGTAAATGTACTATTTCTTGCCACTCATTCATTTTGGAAAACAAGTCATTATCTCGGAGAGTTAGCATTTTCAATAATTGCCATTAAGTTTCAGAGCAGCTTGCATTTAAATTAGCAATTTTTCGCCAAACATTCGTTTTGGAAAGAAATTGATTTCCTCGTTAAGCATTTTGAGCAATGTACAGTTGGTTTTCAGAGCGTCTTGCATGAAAATGTACTACTTCTTGTCAGACATTAATTTTGGAAAAAAGTGATTATCTCGACTGGGTAAACATTTTTTATAATTTGACATTTGGTTTCAGAGCAGCTTGCATCTTAATTTGCTATTGTTTGCTATAATTGCTATTTTTTCCCAAACAATCATTTTGCGAAAGAAAGTGGTATGCTGAGTGTGCTGTGCATTTTCAGGAATTGGCCGGTTTGTTTCAGAGCATCGATCTTCACAATTAACTATTTTTTGGCAATCATTGATTTAGGGAAAAAAAGTGATTATCTCGGCGAGTTAACCATTTTGAGAAATTTTCCGTTTGTTTTCAGAGCAGCTTGCATCTAAAGTTATTATTTTGTGCTAACAATTCGTTTTGGGAAAAAGTGATTATCTCGGCGAGTTATTTTGAGTAATTTTCCTTATGGGGTCAGCTTGCATCAAAATTAACAATTTAATGCCTAATATTCATTTTGGGGAAAAAGTGATTATCTCGGCGAATGAACCATTTTGAGTAATTTTCCATTTCGGTTCAGAGCAGTTTGCATCTAAAGTAGCTAGTTTGTGCCAAACATTCATTTTGGAAAAAAGGTGATTTTCTCGGCGAGTTAAGCATTTTGAGTAATTTACAGGTTGATTTCAGAGCGGTTTGCATGAAAATGTACTATTTCTTGCCAAACATTCAGTTTGCAAAAAAAGTGATGATCTCGGCGAGTTAAGCAGTTTCAATAATTTGCCATTTGGTTTCAGAGCAGCTTGCATTTAAATTAGCAATTTTTCGCCAAACATTCGTTTTGGAAAGAAATTGATTTCCTCGTTAAGCATTTTCAGCAATGTACAGTTGGTTTTCAGAGCGTCTTGCATGAAAATGTACTATTTCTTGTCAAACATTAAATTTGGAAAAAAGTAATTATCTCGGCTGGGTAAACATTTTTAATAATTTGACATTTGGTTTCAGAGCAGCTTGCATCTCAATTTGCTATTGTTTGCTATAATTGCTATTTTTTCCCAAACATTCATTTTGCGGAAAAAAGTGATCTTCTGAGTGTGCTGTGCATTTTCAGGAATTGGCCGGTTTGTTTCAGAGCATCGATCTTCACAATTAACTATTTTTTGGCAATCATTGATTTAGGAAAAAAAGTGATTATCTCGGCGAGTTAACCATTATGAGAAATTTTCCGTTTGTTTTCAGAGCAGCTTGCATCTAAAGTTACTATTTTGTGCTAACAATTCGTTTTGGGAAAAAGTGATTATCTCGGCGAGTTATTTTGAGTAATTTTCCTTATGGGGTCAGCTTGCATCAAAATTAACAATTTAATGCCTAATATTCATTTTGGGGAAAAAGTGATTATCTCGGCGAATGAACCATTTTGAGTAATTTTCCATTTCGGTTCAGAGCAGTTTGCATCTAAAGTAGCTAGTTTGTGCCAAACATTCATTTTGGAAAAAAGGTGATTTTCTCGGCGAGTTAAGCATTTTGAGTAATTTACAGGTTGATTTCAGAGCGGTTTGCATGAAAATGTACTATTTCTTGCCAAACATTCAGTTTGGAAAAAAAGTGATGATCTCGGCGAGTTAAGCAGTTTCAATAATTTGCCATTTGGTTTCAGAGCAGCTTGCATTTAAATTAGCAATTTTTCGCCAAACATTCGTTTTGGAAAGAAATTGATTTCCTCGTTAAGCATTTTGAGCAATGTACAGTTGGTTTTCAGAGCGTCTTGCATGAAAATGTACTACTTCTTGTCAGACATTAATTATGGAAAAAAGTGATTATCTCGACTGGGTAAAAATTTTTTATAATTTGACATTTGGTTTCAGAGCAGCTTGCATCTTAATTTGCTATTGTTTGCTATAATTGCTATTTTTTCCCAAACAATCATTTTGCGAAAAAAAGTGGTATGCTGAGTGTGCTGTGCATTTTCAGGAATTGGCCGGTTTGTTTCAGAGCATCGATCTTCACAATTAACTATTTTTTGGCAATCATTGATTTAGGAAAAAAAAGTGATTATCTCGGCGAGTTAACCATTTTGAGAAATTTTCCGTTTGTTTTCAGAGCAGCTTGCATTTTGTGCTAACAATTCGTTTTGGAAAAAAGTGATTATCTCGGCAAGTTATTTTGAGTAATTTTCCTTATGGGGGTCAGAGCAGCTTGCATCTAAAGTTATTATTTTGTGCTAACAATTCGTTTTGGGAAAAAGTGATTATCTCGGCGAGTTATTTTGAGTAATTTTCCTTATGGGGTCAGCTTGCATCAAAATTAACAATTTAATGCCTAATATTCATTTTGGGGAAAAAGTGATTATCTCGGCGAATGAACCATTTTGAGTAATTTTCCATTTCGGTTCAGAGCAGTTTGCATCTAAAGTAGCTAGTTTGTGCCAAACATTCATTTTGGAAAAAAGGTGATTTTCTCGGCGAGTTAAGCATTTTGAGTAATTTACAGGTTGATTTCAGAGCGGTTTGCATGAAAATGTACTATTTCTTGCCAAACATTCAGTTTGGAAAAAAAGTGATGATCTCGGCGAGTTAAGCAGTTTCAATAATTTGCCATTTGGTTTCAGAGCAGCTTGCATTTAAATTAGCAATTTTTCGCCAAACATTCGTTTTGGAAAGAAATTGATTTCCTCGTTAAGCATTTTGAGCAATGTACAGTTGGTTTTCAGAGCGTCTTGCATGAAAATGTACTATTTCTTGTCAAACATTAAATTTGGAAAAAAGTAATTATCTCGGCTGGGTAAACATTTTTAATAATTTGACATTTGGTTTCAGAGCAGCTTGCGTCTCAATTTGCTATTGTTTGCTATAATTGCTATTTTTTCCCAAACATTCATTTTGCGGAAAAAAGTGATCTTCTGAGTGTGCTGTGCATTTTCAGGAATTGGCCGGTTTGTTTCAGAGCATCGATCTTCACAATTAACTATTTTTTGGCAATCATTGATTTAGGAAAAAAAGTGATTATCTCGGCGAGTTAACCATTATGAGAAATTTTCCGTTTGGTTTCAGAGCAGCTTGCATCTAAAGTTACTATTTTGTGCTAACAATTTGTTTTGGAAAAAAGTGAATATCTCGGCGAGTTATTTTGAGTAATTTTCCTTATGGGGTCAGCTTGCATCAAAATTAACAATTTAATGCCTAATATTCATTTTGGGGAAAAAGTGATTATCTCGGCGAATGAACAATGTTGAGTAATTTTCCATTTCGGTTCAGAGCAGTTTGCATTTAAAGTAGCTAGTTTGTGCCAAACATTCATTTTGGAAAAAAGTGATTTTCTCGGCGAGTTAAGCATTTTGAGTAATTTACCGGTTGATTTCAGAGCGTCTTGCATGAAAATGTACTATTTCTTGCCACACATTCATTTTGAAAAAAAAGTGATGATCTCGGCGAGTTAAGCATTTTCAATAATTTGCCATTTGGTTTCAGAGCAGCTTAATTTAAATTTCCTATTTTTTTCCCAAACATTCGTTTTGGAAAGAAATTGATTATCTCGGCGAGTCAAGCATTTTGAGTAATTTTCCTGTTGGGGTCAGAGCGTCTTCCATGTAAATGTACTATTTCTTGCCACTCATTCAGTTTCGAAAACAAGTCATTATCTCGGCGAGTTAAGCCTTTTCAAATATTGCCATTTGGTTTCAGAGCAGCTTAATTTAAATTAGCTATTTTTTGCCAAACAGTCGTTTTGGAAAGAAAGTGATTTCCTCGTTAAGCATTTTGAGAAATGTACAGTTGGTTTTCAGAGCGTCTTGCATGAAAATGTACTATTTCTTGTCAAACATTAATTTTGGAAAAAAGTGATTATCTCGGCTGGGTAAACATTTTTAATAATTTGACATTTGGTTTCAGAGCAGCTTGCATCTCAATTTGCTATTGTTTGCTATAATTGCTATTTTTTCCCAAACATTCATTTTGCGGAAAAAAGTGATCTTCTGAGTGTGCTGTGCATTTTCAGGAATTGGCCGGTTTGTTTCAGAGCATCGATCTTCACAATTAACTATTTTTTGGCAATCATTGATTTAGGAAAAAAAGTGATTATCTCGGCGAGTTAACCATTTTGAGAAATTTTCCGTTTGTTTTCAGAGCAGCTTGCATCTAAAGTTACTATTTTGTGCTAACAATTCGTTTTGGAAAAAAGTGATTATCTCGGCGAGTTATTTTGAGTAATTTTCCTTATGGGGTCAGCTTGCATCAAAATTAACAATTTAATGCCTAATATTCATTTTGGGGAAAAAGTTATTATCTCGGCGAATGAACCATTTTGAGTATTTTTCCATTTCGGTTCAGAGCAGTTTGCATCTAAAGTAGCTAGTTTGTGCCAAACATTCATTTTGGAAAAAAAGTGATCTTCTCGGCGAGTTAAGCATTTTGAGTAATTTACCGGTTGATTTCAGAGCGGTTTGCATGAAAATGTACTATTTCTTGCCACACATTCAGTTTGGAAAAAAAGTGATGATCTTGGCGAGTTAAGCAGTTTCAATAATTTGCCATTTGGTTTCAGAGCAGCTTAATTTAAATTTGCTATTTTTACCCAAACATTCGTTTGGGGAAAAAAAAGTGATTATCTCGGCGAGTCAAGCGTTTTGAGTAATGTTCCGGTTGGGGTCAGAGCGTCTTCCATGTAAATGTACTATTTCTTGCCACTCATTCATTTTGGAAAACAAGTCATTATCTCGGAGAGTTAGCATTTTCAATAATTGCCATTAAGTTTCAGAGCAGCTTGCATTTAAATTAGCAATTTTTCGCCAAACATTCGTTTTGGAAAGAAATTGATTTCCTCGTTAAGCATTTTGAGCAATGTACAGTTGGTTTTCAGAGCGTCTTGCATGAAAATGTACTACTTCTTGTCAGACATTAATTTTGGAAAAAAGTGATTATCTCGACTGGGTAAACATTTTTTATAATTTGACATTTGGTTTCAGAGCAGCTTGCATCTTAATTTGCTATTGTTTGCTATAATTGCTATTTTTTCCCAAACAATCATTTTGCGAAAGAAAGTGGTATGCTGAGTGTGCTGTGCATTTTCAGGAATTGGCCGGTTTGTTTCAGAGCATCGATCTTCACAATTAACTATTTTTTGGCAATCATTGATTTAGGAAAAAAAAGTGATTATCTCGGCGAGTTAACCATTTTGAGAAATTTTCCGTTTGTTTTCAGAGCAGCTTGCATTTTGTGCTAACAATTCGTTTTGGAAAAAAGTGATTATCTCGGCGAGTTATTTTGAGTAATTTTCCTTATGGGGTCAGCTTGCATCAAAATTAACAATTTAATGCCTAATATTCATTTTGGGGAAAAAGTGATTATCTCGGCGAATGAACCATTTTGAGTAATTTTCCATTTCGGTTCAGAGCAGTTTGCATCTAAAGTAGCTAGTTTGTGCCAAACATTCATTTTGGAAAAAAGGTGATTTTCTCGGCGAGTTAAGCATTTTGAGTAATTTACAGGTTGATTTCAGAGCGGTTTGCATGAAAATGTACTATTTCTTGCCAAACATTCAGTTTGGAAAAAAAGTGATGATCTCGGCGAGTTAAGCAGTTTCAATAATTTGCCATTTGGTTTCAGAGCAGCTTGCATTTAAATTAGCAATTTTTCGCCAAACATTCGTTTTGGAAAGAAATTGATTTCCTCGTTAAGCATTTTGAGCAATGTACAGTTGGTTTTCAGAGCGTCTTGCATGAAAATGTACTACTTCTTGTCAGACATTAATTTTGGAAAAAAGTGATTATCTCGACTGGGTAAAAATTTTTTATAATTTGACATTTGGTTTCAGAGCAGCTTGCATCTTAATTTGCTATTGTTTGCTATAATTGCTATTTTTTCCCAAACAATCATTTTGCGAAAAAAAGTGGTATGCTGAGTGTGCTGTGCATTTTCAGGAATTGGCCGGTTTGTTTCAGAGCATCGATCTTCACAATTAACTATTTTTTGGCAATCATTGATTTAGGAAAAAAAAGTGATTATCTCGGCGAGTTAACCATTTTGAGAAATTTTCCGTTTGTTTTCAGAGCAGCTTGCATTTTGTGCTAACAATTCGTTTTGGAAAAAATTGATTATCTCGGCTGGGTAAACATTTTTAATAATTTGCCATTTGGTTTCAGAGCAGCTTGCATCTCAATTTGCTATAATTGCTATTTTTTCCCAAACATTCATTTTGCGGAAAAAAGTGATCTTCGGAGTGTGCTGTGCATTTTCAGGAATTGGCCGGTTTGCTTCAGAGCATCGATCTTCACAATTAACTATTTTTTGGCAATCATTGATTAAGGGAAAAAAAATGATTATCTCGGCGAGTTAACCATTATGAGAAATTTTCCGTTTGTTTTCAGAGCAGCTTGCATCTAAAGTTATTATTTTGTGCTAACAATTCGTTTTGGGAAAAAGTGATTATCTCGGCGAGTTATTTTGAGTAATTTTCCTTATGGGGTCAGCTTGCATCAAAATTAACAATTTAATGCCTAATATTCATTTTGGGGAAAAAGTGATTATCTCGGCGAATGAACCATTTTGAGTAATTTTCCATTTCGGTTCAGAGCAGTTTGCATCTAAAGTAGCTAGTTTGTGCCAAACATTCATTTTGGAAAAAAGGTGATTTTCTCGGCGAGTTAAGCATTTTGAGTAATTTACAGGTTGATTTCAGAGCGGTTTGCATGAAAATGTACTATTTCTTGCCAAACATTCAGTTTGGAAAAAAAGTGATGATCTCGGCGAGTTAAGCAGTTTCAATAATTTGCCATTTGGTTTCAGAGCAGCTTGCATTTAAATTAGCAATTTTTCGCCAAACATTCGTTTTGGAAAGAAATTGATTTCCTCGTTAAGCATTTTCAGCAATGTACAGTTGGTTTTCAGAGCGTCTTGCATGAAAATGTACTATTTCTTGTCAAACATTAAATTTGGAAAAAAGTAATTATCTCGGCTGGGTAAACATTTTTAATAATTTGACATTTGGTTTCAGAGCAGCTTGCATCTCAATTTGCTATTGTTTGCTATAATTGCTATTTTTTCCCAAACATTCATTTTGCGGAAAAAAGTGATCTTCTGAGTGTGCTGTGCATTTTCAGGAATTGGCCGGTTTGTTTCAGAGCATCGATCTTCACAATTAACTATTTTTTGGCAATCATTGATTTAGGAAAAAAAGTGATTATCTCGGCGAGTTAACCATTATGAGAAATTTTCCGTTTGTTTTCAGAGCAGCTTGCATCTAAAGTTACTATTTTGTGCTAACAATTCGTTTTGGGAAAAAGTGATTATCTCGGCGAGTTATTTTGAGTAATTTTCCTTATGGGGTCAGCTTGCATCAAAATTAACAATTTAATGCCTAATATTCATTTTGGGGAAAAAGTGATTATCTCGGCGAATGAACCATTTTGAGTAATTTTCCATTTCGGTTCAGAACAGTTTGCATCTAAAGTAGCTAGTTTGTGCCAAACATTCATTTTGGAAAAAAGGTGATTTTCTCGGCGAGTTAAGCATTTTGAGTAATTTACAGGTTGATTTCAGAGCGGTTTGCATGAAAATGTACTATTTCTTGCCAAACATTCAGTTTGGAAAAAAAGTGATGATCTCGGCGAGTTAAGCAGTTTCAATAATTTGCCATTTGGTTTCAGAGCAGCTTGCATTTAAATTAGCAATTTTTCGCCAAACATTCGTTTTGGAAAGAAATTGATTTCCTCGTTAAGCATTTTCAGCAATGTACAGTTGGTTTTCAGAGCGTCTTGCATGAAAATGTACTATTTCTTGTCAAACATTAAATTTGGAAAAAAGTAATTATCTCGGCTGGGTAAACATTTTTAATAATTTGACATTTGGTTTCAGAGCAGCTTGCGTCTCAATTTGCTATTGTTTGCTATAATTGCTATTTTTTCCCAAACATTCATTTTGCGGAAAAAAGTGATCTTCTGAGTGTGCTGTGCATTTTCAGGAATTGGCCGGTTTGTTTCAGAGCATCGATCTTCACAATTAACTATTTTTTGGCAATCATTGATTTAGGAAAAAAAGTGATTATCTCGGCGAGTTAACCATTATGAGAAATTTTCCGTTTGGTTTCAGAGCAGCTTGCATCTAAAGTTACTATTTTGTGCTAACAATTTGTTTTGGAAAAAAGTGAATATCTCGGCGAGTTATTTTGAGTAATTTTCCTTATGGGGTCAGCTTGCATCAAAATTAACAATTTAATGCCTAATATTCATTTTGGGGAAAAAGTGATTATCTCGGCGAATGAACAATGTTGAGTAATTTTCCATTTCGGTTCAGAGCAGTTTGCATTTAAAGTAGCTAGTTTGTGCCAAACATTCATTTTGGAAAAAAGTGATTTTCTCGGCGAGTTAAGCATTTTGAGTAATTTACCGGTTGATTTCAGAGCGTCTTGCATGAAAATGTACTATTTCTTGCCACACATTCAGTTTGGAAAAAAAGTGATGATCTCGGCGAGTTAAGCATTTTCAATAATTTGCCATTTGGTTTCAGAGCAGCTTAATTTAAATTTGCTATTTTTACCCAAACATTCGTTTGGGGAAAAAAAAGTGATTATCTCGGCGAGTCAAGCGTTTTGAGTAATGTTCCGGTTGGGGGTCAGAGCGTCTTCCATGTAAATGTACAATTTCTTGCCACTCATTCATTTTGGAAAACAAGTCATTATCTCGGAGAGTTAAGCCTTTTCAATAATTGCCATTAAGTTTCAGAGCAGCTTGCATTTAAATTAGCAATTTTTCGCCAAACATTCGTTTTGGAAATAAATTGATTTCCTCGTTAAGCATTTTGAGCAATGTACAGTTGGTTTTCAGAGCGTCTTGCATGAAAATGTACTACTTCTTGTCAGACATTAATTTTGGAAAAAAGTGATTATCTCGACTGGGTAAACATTTTTTATAATTTGACATTTGGTTTCAGAGCAGCTTGCATCTTAATTTGCTATTGTTTGCTATAATAGCTATTTTTTCCCAAACAATCATTTTGCGAAAAAAAGTGGTATGCTGAGTGTGCTGTGCATTTTCAGGAATTGGCCGGTTTGTTTCAGAGCATCGATCTTCACAATTAACTATTTTTTGGCAATCATTGATTTAGGAAAAAAAAGTGATTATCTCGGCGAGTTAACCATTTTGAGAAATTTTCCGTTTGTTTTCAGAGCAGCTTGCATCTAAAGTTATTATTTTGTGCTAACAATTCGTTTTGGGAAAAAGTGATTATCTCGGCGAGTTATTTTGAGTAATTTTCCTTATGGGGTCAGCTTGCATCAAAATTAACAATTTAATGCCTAATATTCATTTTGGGGAAAAAGTGATTATCTCGGCGAATGAACCATTTTGAGTAATTTTCCATTTCGGTTCAGAGCAGTTTGCATCTAAAGTAGCTAGTTTGTGCCAAACATTCATTTTGGAAAAAAGGTGATTTTCTCGGCGAGTTAAGCATTTTGAGTAATTTACAGGTTGATTTCAGAGCGGTTTGCATGAAAATGTACTATTTCTTGCCAAACATTCAGTTTGCAAAAAAAGTGATGATCTCGGCGAGTTAAGCAGTTTCAATAATTTGCCATTTGGTTTCAGAGCAGCTTGCATTTAAATTAGCAATTTTTCGCCAAACATTCGTTTTGGAAAGAAATTGATTTCCTCGTTAAGCATTTTCAGCAATGTACAGTTGGTTTTCAGAGCGTCTTGCATGAAAATGTACTATTTCTTGTCAAACATTAAATTTGGAAAAAAGTAATTATCTCGGCTGGGTAAACATTTTTAATAATTTGACATTTGGTTTCAGAGCAGCTTGCATCTCAATTTGCTATTGTTTGCTATAATTGCTATTTTTTCCCAAACATTCATTTTGCGGAAAAAAGTGATCTTCTGAGTGTGCTGTGCATTTTCAGGAATTGGCCGGTTTGTTTCAGAGCATCGATCTTCACAATTAACTATTTTTTGGCAATCATTGATTTAGGAAAAAAAGTGATTATCTCGGCGAGTTAACCATTATGAGAAATTTTCCGTTTGTTTTCAGAGCAGCTTGCATCTAAAGTTACTATTTTGTGCTAACAATTCGTTTTGGGAAAAAGTGATTATCTCGGCGAGTTATTTTGAGTAATTTTCCTTATGGGGTCAGCTTGCATCAAAATTAACAATTTAATGCCTAATATTCATTTTGGGGAAAAAGTGATTATCTCGGCGAATGAACCATTTTGAGTAATTTTCCATTTCGGTTCAGAACAGTTTGCATCTAAAGTAGCTAGTTTGTGCCAAACATTCATTTTGGAAAAAAGGTGATTTTCTCGGCGAGTTAAGCATTTTGAGTAATTTACAGGTTGATTTCAGAGCGGTTTGCATGAAAATGTACTATTTCTTGCCAAACATTCAGTTTGGAAAAAAAGTGATGATCTCGGCGAGTTAAGCAGTTTCAATAATTTGCCATTTGGTTTCAGAGCAGCTTGCATTTAAATTAGCAATTTTTCGCCAAACATTCGTTTTGGAAAGAAATTGATTTCCTCGTTAAGCATTTTGAGCAATGTACAGTTGGTTTTCAGAGCGTCTTGCATGAAAATGTACTATTTCTTGTCAAACATTAAATTTGGAAAAAAGTAATTATCTCGGCTGGGTAAACATTTTTAATAATTTGACATTTGGTTTCAGAGCAGCTTGCGTCTCAATTTGCTATTGTTTGCTATAATTGCTATTTTTTCCCAAACATTCATTTTGCGGAAAAAAGTGATCTTCTGAGTGTGCTGTGCATTTTCAGGAATTGGCCGGTTTGTTTCAGAGCATCGATCTTCACAATTAACTATTTTTTGGCAATCATTGATCTAGGAAAAAAAGTGATTATCTCGGCGAGTTAACCATTATGAGAAATTTTCCGTTTGGTTTCAGAGCAGCTTGCATCTAAAGTTACTATTTTGTGCTAACAATTTGTTTTGGAAAAAAGTGAATATCTCGGCGAGTTATTTTGAGTAATTTTCCTTATGGGGTCAGCTTGCATCAAAATTAACAATTTAATGCCTAATATTCATTTTGGGGAAAAAGTGATTATCTCGGCGAATGAACAATGTTGAGTAATTTTCCATTTCGGTTCAGAGCAGTTTGCATTTAAAGTAGCTAGTTTGTGCCAAACATTCATTTTGGAAAAAAGTGATTTTCTCGGCGAGTTAAGCATTTTGAGTAATTTACCGGTTGATTTCAGAGCGTCTTGCATGAAAATGTACTATTTCTTGCCACACATTCAGTTTGGAAAAAAAGTGATGATCTCGGCGAGTTAAGCATTTTCAATAATTTGCCATTTGGTTTCAGAGCAGCTTAATTTAAATTTGCTATTTTTACCCAAACATTCGTTTGGGGAAAAAAAAGTGATTATCTCGGCGAGTCAAGCGTTTTGAGTAATGTTCCGGTTGGGGTCAGAGCGTCTTCCATGTAAATGTACAATTTCTTGCCACTCATTCATTTTGGAAAACAAGTCATTATCTCGGAGAGTTAAGCCTTTTCAATAATTGCCATTAAGTTTCAGAGCAGCTTGCATTTAAATTAGCAATTTTTCGCCAAACATTCGTTTTGGAAATAAATTGATTTCCTCGTTAAGCATTTTGAGCAATGTACAGTTGGTTTTCAGAGCGTCTTGCATGAAAATGTACTACTTCTTGTCAGACATTAATTTTGGAAAAAAGTGATTATCTCGACTGGGTAAACATTTTTTATAATTTGACATTTGGTTTCAGAGCAGCTTGCATCTTAATTTGCTATTGTTTGCTATAATAGCTATTTTTTCCCAAACAATCATTTTGCGAAAAAAAGTGGTATGCTGAGTGTGCTGTGCATTTTCAGGAATTGGCCGGTTTGTTTCAGAGCATCGATCTTCACAATTAACTATTTTTTGGCAATCATTGATTTAGGAAAAAAAAGTGATTATCTCGGCGAGTTAACCATTTTGAGAAATTTTCCGTTTGTTTTCAGAGCAGCTTGCATCTAAAGTTATTATTTTGTGCTAACAATTCGTTTTGGGAAAAAGTGATTATCTCGGCGAGTTATTTTGAGTAATTTTCCTTATGGGGTCAGCTTGCATCAAAATTAACAATTTAATGCCTAATATTCATTTTGGGGAAAAAGTGATTATCTCGGCGAATGAACCATTTTGAGTAATTTTCCATTTCGGTTCAGAGCAGTTTGCATCTAAAGTAGCGAGTTTGTGCCAAACATTCATTTTGGAAAAAAGGTGATTTTCTCGGCGAGTTAAGCATTTTGAGTAATTTACAGGTTGATTTCAGAGCGGTTTGCATGAAAATGTACTATTTCTTGCCAAACATTCAGTTTGCAAAAAAAGTGATGATCTCGGCGAGTTAAGCAGTTTCAATAATTTGCCATTTGGTTTCAGAGCAGCTTGCATTTAAATTAGCAATTTTTCGCCAAACATTCGTTTTGGAAAGAAATTGATTTCCTCGTTAAGCATTTTCAGCAATGTACAGTTGGTTTTCAGAGCGTCTTGCATGAAAATGTACTATTTCTTGTCAAACATTAAATTTGGAAAAAAGTAATTATCTCGGCTGGGTAAACATTTTTAATAATTTGACATTTGGTTTCAGAGCAGCTTGCATCTCAATTTGCTATTGTTTGCTATAATTGCTATTTTTTCCCAAACATTCATTTTGCGGAAAAAAGTGATCTTCTGAGTGTGCTGTGCATTTTCAGGAATTGGCCGGTTTGTTTCAGAGCATCGATCTTCACAATTAACTATTTTTTGGCAATCATTGATTTAGGAAAAAAAGTGATTATCTCGGCGAGTTAACCATTATGAGAAATTTTCCGTTTGTTTTCAGAGCAGCTTGCATCTAAAGTTACTATTTTGTGCTAACAATTCGTTTTGGGAAAAAGTGATTATCTCGGCGAGTTATTTTGAGTAATTTTCCTTATGGGGTCAGCTTGCATCAAAATTAACAATTTAATGCCTAATATTCATTTTGGGGAAAAAGTGATTATCTCGGCGAATGAACCATTTTGAGTAATTTTCCATTTCGGTTCAGAGCAGTTTGCATCTAAAGTAGCTAGTTTGTGCCAAACATTCATTTTGGAAAAAAGGTGATTTTCTCGGCGAGTTAAGCATTTTGAGTAATTTACAGGTTGATTTCAGAGCGGTTTGCATGAAAATGTACTATTTCTTGCCAAACATTCAGTTTGGAAAAAAAGTGATGATCTCGGCGAGTTAAGCAGTTTCAATAATTTGCCATTTGGTTTCAGAGCAGCTTGCATTTAAATTAGCAATTTTTCGCCAAACATTCGTTTTGGAAAGAAATTGATTTCCTCGTTAAGCATTTTGAGCAATGTACAGTTGGTTTTCAGAGCGTCTTGCATGAAAATGTACTATTTCTTGTCAAACATTAAATTTGGAAAAAAGTAATTATCTCGGCTGGGTAAACATTTTTAATAATTTGACATTTGGTTTCAGAGCAGCTTGCGTCTCAATTTGCTATTGTTTGCTATAATTGCTATTTTTTCCCAAACATTCATTTTGCGGAAAAAAGTGATCTTCTGAGTGTGCTGTGCATTTTCAGGAATTGGCCGGTTTGTTTCAGAGCATCGATCTTCACAATTAACTATTTTTTGGCAATCATTGATTTAGGAAAAAAAGTGATTATCTCGGCGAGTTAACCATTATGAGAAATTTTCCGTTTGGTTTCAGAGCAGCTTGCATCTAAAGTTACTATTTTGTGCTAACAATTTGTTTTGGAAAAAAGTGAATATCTCGGCGAGTTATTTTGAGTAATTTTCCTTATGGGGTCAGCTTGCATCAAAATTAACAATTTAATGCCTAATATTCATTTTGGGGAAAAAGTGATTATCTCGGCGAATGAACAATGTTGAGTAATTTTCCATTTCGGTTCAGAGCAGTTTGCATTTAAAGTAGCTAGTTTGTGCCAAACATTCATTTTGGAAAAAAGTGATTTTCTCGGCGAGTTAAGCATTTTGAGTAATTTACCGGTTGATTTCAGAGCGTCTTGCATGAAAATGTACTATTTCTTGCCACACATTCATTTTGAAAAAAAAGTGATGATCTCGGCGAGTTAAGCATTTTCAATAATTTGCCATTTGGTTTCAGAGCAGCTTAATTTAAATTTCCTATTTTTTTCCCAAACATTCGTTTTGGAAAGAAATTGATTATCTCGGCGAGTCAAGCATTTTGAGTAATTTTCCGGTTGGGGTCAGAGCGTCTTCCATGTAAATGTACTATTTCTTGCCACTCATTCAGTTTCGAAAACAAGTCATTATCTCGGCGAGTTAAGCCTTTTCAAATATTGCCATTTGGTTTCAGAGCAGCTTAATTTAAATTAGCTATTTTTTGCCAAACAGTCGTTTTGGAAAGAAAGTGATTTCCTCGTTAAGCATTTTGAGAAATGTACAGTTGGTTTTCAGAGCGTCTTGCATGAAAATGTACTATTTCTTGTCAAACATTAATTTTGGAAAAAAGTGATTATCTCGGCTGGGTAAACATTTTTAATTATTTGACATTTGGTTTCAGAGCAGCTTGCATCTCAATTTGCTATTGTTTGCTATAATTGCTATTTTTTCCCAAACATTCATTTTGCGGAAAAAAAGTGATCTTCTGAGTGTGCTGTGCATTTTCAGGAATTGGCCGGTTTGTTTCAGAGCATCGATCTTCACAATTAACTATTTTTTGGCAATCATTGATTTAGGAAAAAAAGTGATTATCTCGGCGAGTTAACCATTTTGAGAAATTTTCCGTTTGTTTTCAGAGCAGCTTGCATCTAAAGTTACTATTTTGTGCTAACAATTCGTTTTGGAAAAAAGTGATTATCTCGGCGAGTTATTTTGAGTAATTTTCCTTATGCGGTCAGCTTGCATCAAAATTAACAATTTAATGCCTAATATTCATTTTGGGGAAAAAGTGATTATCTCGGCGAATGAACAATGTTGAGTAATTTTCCATTTCGGTTCAGAGCAGTTTGCATTTAAAGTAGCTAGTTTGTGCCAAACATTCATTTTGGAAAAAAGTGATTTTCTCGGCGAGTTAAGCATTTTGAGTAATTTACCGGTTGATTTCAGAGCGTCTTGCATGAAAATGTACTATTTCTTGCCACACATTCATTTTGAAAAAAAAGTGATGATCTCGGCGAGTTAAGCATTTTCAATAATTTGCCATTTGGTTTCAGAGCAGCTTAATTTAAATTTCCTATTTTTTCCCAAACATTCGTTTTGGAAAGAAATTGATTATCTCGGCGAGTCAAGCATTTTGAGTAATTTTCCGGTTGGGGTCAGAGCGTCTTCCATGTAAATGTACTATTTCTTGCCACTCATTCAGTTTCGAAAACAAGTCATTATCTCGGCGAGTTAAGCCTTTTCAAATATTGCCATTTGGTTTCAGAGCAGCTTAATTTAAATTAGCTATTTTTTGCCAAACAGTCGTTTTGGAAAGAAAGTGATTTCCTCGTTAAGCATTTTGAGAAATGTACAGTTGGTTTTCAGAGCGTCTTGCATGAAAATGTACTATTTCTTGTCAAACATTAATTTTGGAAAAAAGTGATTATCTCGGCTGGGTAAACATTTTTAATAATTTGACATTTGGTTTCAGAGCAGCTTGCATCTCAATTTGCTATTGTTTGCTATAATTGCTATTTTTTCCCAAACATTCATTTTGCGGAAAAAAGTGATCTTCTGAGTGTGCTGTGCATTTTCAGGAATTGGCCGGTTTGTTTCAGAGCATCGATCTTCACAATTAACTATTTTTTGGCAATCATTGATTTAGGAAAAAAAGTGATTATCTCGGCGAGTTAACCATTTTGAGAAATTTTCCGTTTGTTTTCAGAGCAGCTTGCATCTAAAGTTACTATTTTGTGCTAACAATTCGTTTTGGAAAAAAGTGATTATCTCGGCGAGTTATTTTGAGTAATTTTCCTTATGCGGTCAGCTTGCATCAAAATTAACAATTTAATGCCTAATATTCATTTTGGGGAAAAAGTGATTATCTCGGCGAATGAACAATGTTGAGTAATTTTCCATTTCGGTTCAGAGCAGTTTGCATCTAAAGTAGCTAGTTTGTGCCAAACATTCATTTTGGGAAAAAGTGATTATCTCGGCGAGTTATTTTGAGTAATTTTCCTTATGGGGTCAGCTTGCATCAAAATTAACAATTTAATGCCTAATATTCATTTTGGGGAAAAAGTGATTATCTCGGCGAATGAACCATTTTGAGTAATTTTCCATTTCGGTTCAGCGCAGTTTGCATCTAAAGTAGCTAGTTTGTGCCAAACATTCATTTTGGAAAAAAGGTGATCTTCTCGGCGACTTAAGCATTTTGAGTAATTTACTGGTTGATTTCAGAGCGGCTTGCATGAAAATGTACTATTTCTTGCCACACATTCAGTTTGGAAAAAAAGTGATGATCTTGGCGAGTTAAGCAGTTTCAATAATTTGCCATTTGGTTTCAGAGCAGCTTAATTTAAATTTGCTATTTTTACCCAAACATTCGTTTGGGGAAAAAAAAGTGATTATCTCGGCGAGTCAAGCGTTTTGAGTAATGTTCCGGTTGGGGTCAGAGCGTCTTCCATGTAAATGTACAATTTCTTGCCACTCATTCATTTTGGAAAACAAGTCATTATCTCGGAGAGTTAAGCCTTTTCAATAATTGCCATTAAGTTTCAGAGCAGCTTGCATTTAAATTAGCAATTTTTCGCCAAACATTCGTTTTGGAAATAAATTGATTTCCTCGTTAAGCATTTTGAGCAATGTACAGTTGGTTTTCAGAGCGTCTTGCATGAAAATGTACTACTTCTTGTCAGACATTAATTTTGGAAAAAAGTGATTATCTCGACTGGGTAAACATTTTTTATAATTTGACATTTGGTTTCAGAGAAGCTTGCATCTTAATTTGCTATTGTTTGTTATAATAGCTATTTTTTCCCAAACAATCATTTTGCGAAAAAAAGTGGTATGCTGAGTGTGCTGTGCATTTTCAGGAATTGGCCGGTTTGTTTCAGAGCATCGATCTTCACAATTAACTATTTTTTGGCAAACATTGATTTAGGAAAAAAAAGTGATTATCTCGGCGAGTTAACCATTTTGAGAAATTTTCCGTTTGTTTTCAGAGCAGCTTGCATTTTGTGCTAACAATTCGTTTTGGAAAAAAGTGATTATCTCGGCAAGTTATTTTGAGTAATTTTCCATTTCGGTTCAGAGCAGTTTGCATCTAAAGTAGCTAGTTTGTGCCAAACATTCATTTTGGAAGAAATGTACAGTTGGTTTTCAGAACGTCTTGCATGAAAATGTACTATTTCTTGTCAAACATTAATTTTGGAAAAAAGTGATTATCTCGGCTGGGTAAACATTTTTAATAATTTGGCGTTTGGTTTCAGAGCAGCTTGCATCTCAATTTGCTATTGTTTGCTATAATTGCTATTTTTTCCCAAACATTCATTACGGAAAAAAGTGATCTTCGGAGTGTGCTGTGCATTTTCAGGAATTGGCCGGTTTGTTTCAGAGCATCGATCTTCACAATTAACTATTTTTTGGCAATCATTGATTTAGGAAAAAAAAGTGATTATCTCGGCGAGTTAACCATTTTGAGAAATTTTCCGTTTGTTTTCAGAGCAGCTTGCATCTAAAGTTATTATTTTGTGCTAACAATTCGTTTTGGGAAAAAGTGATTATCTCGGCGAGTTATTTTGAGTAATTTTCCTTATGGGGTCAGCTTGCATCAAAATTAACAATTTAATGCCTAATATTCATTTTGGGGAAAAAGTGATTATCTCGGCGAATGAACCATTTTGAGTAATTTTCCATTTCGGTTCAGAGCAGTTTGCATCTAAAGTAGCTAGTTTGTGCCAAACATTCATTTTGGAAAAAAGGTGATTTTCTCGGCGAGTTAAGCATTTTGAGTAATTTACAGGTTGATTTCAGAGCGGTTTGCATGAAAATGTACTATTTCTTGCCAAACATTCAGTTTGCAAAAAAAGTGATGATCTCGGCGAGTTAAGCAGTTTCAATAATTTGCCATTTGGTTTCAGAGCAGCTTGCATTTAAATTAGCAATTTTTCGCCAAACATTCGTTTTGGAAAGAAATTGATTTCCTCGTTAAGCATTTTCAGCAATGTACAGTTGGTTTTCAGAGCGTCTTGCATGAAAATGTACTATTTCTTGTCAAACATTAAATTTGGAAAAAAGTAATTATCTCGGCTGGGTAAACATTTTTAATAATTTGACATTTGGTTTCAGAGCAGCTTGCATCTCAATTTGCTATTGTTTGCTATAATTGCTATTTTTTCCCAAACATTCATTTTGCGGAAAAAAGTGATCTTCTGA
This sequence comes from Scyliorhinus torazame, assembly GCF_047496885.1. Lineage (NCBI taxonomy): Eukaryota > Metazoa > Chordata > Chondrichthyes > Carcharhiniformes > Scyliorhinidae > Scyliorhinus > Scyliorhinus torazame. Next base: position 53,629 of record NW_027307855.1, read on the forward strand.
GTGTGCTGTGCATTTTCAGGAATTGGCCGGTTTGTTTCAGAGCATCGATCTTCACAATTAACTATTTTTTGGCAATCATTGATTTAGGAAAAAAAGTGATTATCTCGGCGAGTTAACCATTATGAGAAATTTTCCGTTTGTTTTCAGAGCAGCTTGCATCTAAAGTTACTATTTTGTGCTAACAATTCGTTTTGGGAAAAAGTGATTATCTCGGCGAGTTATTTTGAGTAATTTTCCTTATGGGGTCAGCTTGCATCAAAATTAACAATTTAATGCCTAATATTCATTTTGGGGAAAAAGTGATTATCTCGGCGAATGAACCATTTTGAGTAATTTTCCATTTCGGTTCAGAACAGTTTGCATCTAAAGTAGCTAGTTTGTGCCAAACATTCATTTTGGAAAAAAGGTGATTTTCTCGGCGAGTTAAGCATTTTGAGTAATTTACAGGTTGATTTCAGAGCGGTTTGCATGAAAATGTACTATTTCTTGCCAAACATTCAGTTTGGAAAAAAAGTGATGATCTCGGCGAGTTAAGCAGTTTCAATAATTTGCCATTTGGTTTCAGAGCAGCTTGCATTTAAATTAGCAATTTTTCGCCAAACATTCGTTTTGGAAAGAAATTGATTTCCTCGTTAAGCATTTTGAGCAATGTACAGTTGGTTTTCAGAGCGTCTTGCATGAAAATGTACTATTTCTTGTCAAACATTAAATTTGGAAAAAAGTAATTATCTCGGCTGGGTAAACATTTTTAATAATTTGACATTTGGTTTCAGAGCAGCTTGCGTCTCAATTTGCTATTGTTTGCTATAATTGCTATTTTTTCCCAAACATTCATTTTGCGGAAAAAAGTGATCTTCTGAGTGTGCTGTGCATTTTCAGGAATTGGCCGGTTTGTTTCAGAGCATCGATCTTCACAATTAACTATTTTTTGGCAATCATTGATCTAGGAAAAAAAGTGATTATCTCGGCGAGTTAACCATTATGAGAAATTTTCCGTTTGGTTTCAGAGCAGCTTGCATCTAAAGTTACTATTTTGTGCTAACAATTTGTTTTGGAAAAAAGTGAATATCTCGGCGAGTTATTTTGAGTAATTTTCCTTATGGGGTCAGCTTGCATCAAAATTAACAATTTAATGCCTAATATTCATTTTGGGGAAAAAGTGATTATCTCGGCGAATGAACAATGTTGAGTAATTTTCCATTTCGGTTCAGAGCAGTTTGCATTTAAAGTAGCTAGTTTGTGCCAAACATTCATTTTGGAAAAAAGTGATTTTCTCGGCGAGTTAAGCATTTTGAGTAATTTACCGGTTGATTTCAGAGCGTCTTGCATGAAAATGTACTATTTCTTGCCACACATTCAGTTTGGAAAAAAAGTGATGATCTCGGCGAGTTAAGCATTTTCAATAATTTGCCATTTGGTTTCAGAGCAGCTTAATTTAAATTTGCTATTTTTACCCAAACATTCGTTTGGGGAAAAAAAAGTGATTATCTCGGCGAGTCAAGCGTTTTGAGTAATGTTCCGGTTGGGGTCAGAGCGTCTTCCATGTAAATGTACAATTTCTTGCCACTCATTCATTTTGGAAAACAAGTCATTATCTCGGAGAGTTAAGCCTTTTCAATAATTGCCATTAAGTTTCAGAGCAGCTTGCATTTAAATTAGCAATTTTTCGCCAAACATTCGTTTTGGAAATAAATTGATTTCCTCGTTAAGCATTTTGAGCAATGTACAGTTGGTTTTCAGAGCGTCTTGCATGAAAATGTACTACTTCTTGTCAGACATTAATTTTGGAAAAAAGTGATTATCTCGACTGGGTAAACATTTTTTATAATTTGACATTTGGTTTCAGAGCAGCTTGCATCTTAATTTGCTATTGTTTGCTATAATAGCTATTTTTTCCCAAACAATCATTTTGCGAAAAAAAGTGGTATGCTGAGTGTGCTGTGCATTTTCAGGAATTGGCCGGTTTGTTTCAGAGCATCGATCTTCACAATTAACTATTTTTTGGCAATCATTGATTTAGGAAAAAAAAGTGATTATCTCGGCGAGTTAACCATTTTGAGAAATTTTCCGTTTGTTTTCAGAGCAGCTTGCATCTAAAGTTATTATTTTGTGCTAACAATTCGTTTTGGGAAAAAGTGATTATCTCGGCGAGTTATTTTGAGTAATTTTCCTTATGGGGTCAGCTTGCATCAAAATTAACAATTTAATGCCTAATATTCATTTTGGGGAAAAAGTGATTATCTCGGCGAATGAACCATTTTGAGTAATTTTCCATTTCGGTTCAGAGCAGTTTGCATCTAAAGTAGCTAGTTTGTGCCAAACATTCATTTTGGAAAAAAGGTGATTTTCTCGGCGAGTTAAGCATTTTGAGTAATTTACAGGTTGATTTCAGAGCGGTTTGCATGAAAATGTACTATTTCTTGCCAAACATTCAGTTTGCAAAAAAAGTGATGATCTCGGCGAGTTAAGCAGTTTCAATAATTTGCCATTTGGTTTCAGAGCAGCTTGCATTTAAATTAGCAATTTTTCGCCAAACATTCGTTTTGGAAAGAAATTGATTTCCTCGTTAAGCATTTTCAGCAATGTACAGTTGGTTTTCAGAGCGTCTTGCATGAAAATGTACTATTTCTTGTCAAACATTAAATTTGGAAAAAAGTAATTATCTCGGCTGGGTAAACATTTTTAATAATTTGACATTTGGTTTCAGAGCAGCTTGCATCTCAATTTGCTATTGTTTGCTATAATTGCTATTTTTTCCCAAACATTCATTTTGCGGAAAAAAGTGATCTTCTGAGTGTGCTGTGCATTTTCAGGAATTGGCCGGTTTGTTTCAGAGCATCGATCTTCACAATTAACTATTTTTTGGCAATCATTGATTTAGGAAAAAAAGTGATTATCTCGGCGAGTTAACCATTTTGAGAAATTTTCCGTTTGGTTTCAGAGCAGCTTGCATCTAAAGTTACTATTTTGTGCTAACAATTTGTTTTGGAAAAAAGTGAATATCTCGGCGAGTTATTTTGAGTAATTTTCCTTATGGGGTCAGCTTGCATCAAAATTAACAATTTAATGCCTAATATTCATTTTGGGGAAAAAGTGATTATCTCGGCGAATGAACAATGTTGAGTAATTTTCCATTTCGGTTCAGAGCAGTTTGCATTTAAAGTAGCTAGTTTGTGCCAAACATTCATTTTGGAAAAAAGGTGATTTTCTCGGCGAGTTAAGCATTTTGAGTAATTTACAGGTTGATTTCAGAGCGGTTTGCATGAAAATGTACTATTTCTTGCCAAACATTCAGTTTGGAAAAAAAGTGATGATCTCGGCGAGTTAAGCAGTTTCAATAATTTGCCATTTGGTTTCAGAGCAGCTTAATTTAAATTTCCTATTTTTTTCCCAAACATTCGTTTTGGAAAGAAATTGATTATCTCGGCGAGTCAAGCATTTTGAGTAATTTTCCGGTTGGGGTCAGAGCGTCTTCCATGTAAATGTACTATTTCTTGCCACTCATTCAGTTTCGAAAACAAGTCATTATCTCGGCGAGTTAAGCCTTTTCAAATATTGCCATTTGGTTTCAGAGCAGCTTAATTTAAATTAGCTATTTTTTGCCAAACAGTCGTTTTGGAAAGAAAGTGATTTCCTCGTTAAGCATTTTGAGAAATGTACAGTTGGTTTTCAGAGCGTCTTGCATGAAAATGTACTATTTCTTGTCAAACATTAATTTTGGAAAAAAGTGATTATCTCGGCTGGGTAAACATTTTTAATTATTTGACATTTGGTTTCAGAGCAGCTTGCATCTCAATTTGCTATTGTTTGCTATAATTGCTATTTTTTCCCAAACATTCATTTTGCGGAAAAAAAGTGATCTTCTGAGTGTGCTGTGCATTTTCAGGAATTGGCCGGTTTGTTTCAGAGCATCGATCTTCACAATTAACTATTTTTTGGCAATCATTGATTTAGGAAAAAAAGTGATTATCTCGGCGAGTTAACCATTTTGAGAAATTTTCCGTTTGTTTTCAGAGCAGCTTGCATCTAAAGTTACTATTTTGTGCTAACAATTCGTTTTGGAAAAAAGTGATTATCTCGGCGAGTTATTTTGAGTAATTTTCCTTATGCGGTCAGCTTGCATCAAAATTAACAATTTAATGCCTAATATTCATTTTGGGGAAAAAGTGATTATCTCGGCGAATGAACAATGTTGAGTAATTTTCCATTTCGGTTCAGAGCAGTTTGCATTTAAAGTAGCTAGTTTGTGCCAAACATTCATTTTGGAAAAAAGTGATTTTCTCGGCGAGTTAAGCATTTTGAGTAATTTACCGGTTGATTTCAGAGCGTCTTGCATGAAAATGTACTTTTTCTTGCCACACATTCATTTTGAAAAAAAAGTGATGATCTCGGCGAGTTAAGCATTTTCAATAATTTGCCATTTGGTTTCAGAGCAGCTTAATTTAAATTTCCTATTTTTTCCCAAACATTCGTTTTGGAAAGAAATTGATTATCTCGGCGAGTCAAGCATTTTGAGTAATTTTCCGGTTGGGGTCAGAGCGTCTTCCATGTAAATGTACTATTTCTTGCCACTCATTCAGTTTCGAAAACAAGTCATTATCTCGGCGAGTTAAGCCTTTTCAAATATTGCCATTTGGTTTCAGAGCAGCTTAATTTAAATTAGCTATTTTTTGCCAAACAGTCGTTTTGGAAAGAAAGTGATTTCCTCGTTAAGCATTTTGAGAAATGTACAGTTGGTTTTCAGAGCGTCTTGCATGAAAATGTACTATTTCTTGTCAAACATTAATTTTGGAAAAAAGTGATTATCTCGGCTGGGTAAACATTTTTAATAATTTGACATTTGGTTTCAGAGCAGCTTGCATCTCAATTTGCTATTGTTTGCTATAATTGCTATTTTTTCCCAAACATTCATTTTGCGGAAAAAAGTGATCTTCTGAGTGTGCTGTGCATTTTCAGGAATTGGCCGGTTTGTTTCAGAGCATCGATCTTCACAATTAACTATTTTTTGGCAATCATTGATTTAGGAAAAAAAGTGATTATCTCGGCGAATGAACAATGTTGAGTAATTTTCCATTTCGGTTCAGAGCAGTTTGCATCTAAAGTAGCTAGTTTGTGCCAAACATTCGTTTTGGGAAAAAGTGATTATCTCGGCGAGTTATTTTGAGTAATTTTCCTTATGGGGTCAGCTTGCATCAAAATTAACAATTTAATGCCTAATATTCATTTTGGGGAAAAAGTGATTATCTCGGCGAATGAACCATTTTGAGTAATTTTCCATTTCGGTTCAGCGCAGTTTGCATCTAAAGTAGCTAGTTTGTGCCAAACATTCATTTTGGAAAAAAGGTGATCTTCTCGGCGAGTTAAGCATTTTGAGTAATTTACCGGTTGATTTCAGAGCGGCTTGCATGAAAATGTACTATTTCTTGCCACACATTCAGTTTGGAAAAAAAGTGATGATCTTGGCGAGTTAAGCAGTTTCAATAATTTGCCATTTGGTTTCAGAGCAGCTTAATTTAAATTTGCTATTTTTACCCAAACATTCGTTTGGGGAAAAAAAAGTGATTATCTCGGCGAGTCAAGCGTTTTGAGTAATGTTCCGGTTGGGGTCAGAGCGTCTTCCATGTAAATGTACAATTTCTTGCCACTCATTCATTTTGGAAAACAAGTCATTATCTCGGAGAGTTAAGCCTTTTCAATAATTGCCATTAAGTTTCAGAGCAGCTTGCATTTAAATTAGCAATTTTTCGCCAAACATTCGTTTTGGAAATAAATTGATTTCCTCGTTAAGCATTTTGAGCAATGTACAGTTGGTTTTCAGAGCGTCTTGCATGAAAATGTACTACTTCTTGTCAGACATTAATTTTGGAAAAAAGTGATTATCTCGACTGGGTAAACATTTTTTATAATTTGACATTTGGTTTCAGAGAAGCTTGCATCTTAATTTGCTATTGTTTGTTATAATAGCTATTTTTTCCCAAACAATCATTTTGCGAAAAAAAGTGGTATGCTGAGTGTGCTGTGCATTTTCAGGAATTGGCCGGTTTGTTTCAGAGCATCGATCTTCACAATTAACTATTTTTTGGCAAACATTGATTTAGGAAAAAAAAGTGATTATCTCGGCGAGTTAACCATTTTGAGAAATTTTCCGTTTGTTTTCAGAGCAGCTTGCATTTTGTGCTAACAATTCGTTTTGGAAAAAAGTGATTATCTCGGCAAGTTATTTTGAGTAATTTTCCATTTCGGTTCAGAGCAGTTTGCATCTAAAGTAGCTAGTTTGTGCCAAACATTCATTTTGGAAAAAAGGTGATTTTCTCGGCGAGTTAAGCATTTTGAGTAATTTACAGGTTGATTTCAGAGCGGTTTGCATGGAAATGTACTATTTCTTGCCAAACATTCAGTTTGGAAAAAAAGTGATGATCTCGGCGAGTTAAGCAGTTTCAATAATTTGCCATTTGGTTTCAGAGCAGCTTGCATTTAAATTAGCAATTTTTCGCCAAACATTCGTTTTGGAAAGAAATTGATTTCCTCGTTAAGCATTTTGAGCAATGTACAGTTGGTTTTCAGAGCGTCTTGCATGAAAATGTACTATTTCTTGTCAAACCTTAAATTTGGAAAAAAGTAATTATCTCGGCTGCGTAAACATTTTTAATAATTTGACATTTGGTTTCAGAGCAGCTTGCGTCTCAATTTGCTATTGTTTGCTATAATTGCTATTTTTTCCCAAACATTCATTTTGCGGAAAAAAGTGATCTTCTGAGTGTGCTGTGCATTTTCAGGAATTGGCCGGTTTGTTTCAGAGCATCGATCTTCACAATTAACTATTTTTTGGCAATCATTGATTTAGGAAAAAAAGTGATTATCTCGGCGAGGTAACCATTATGAGAAATTTTCCGTTTGGTTTCAGAGCAGCTTGCATCTAAAGTTACTATTTTGTGCGAACAATTTGTTTTGGAAAAAAGTGAATATCTCGGCGAGTTATTTTGAGTAATTTTCCTTATGGGGTCAGCTTGCATCAAAATTAACAATTTAATGCCTAATATTCATTTTGGGGAAAAAGTGATTATCTCGGCGAATGAACAATGTTGAGTAATTTTCCATTTCGGTTCAGAGCAGTTTGCATTTAAAGTAGCTAGTTTGTGCCAAACATTCATTTTGGAAAAAAGTGATTTTCTCGGCGAGTTAAGCATTTTGAGTAATTTACCGGTTGATTTCAGAGCGTCTTGCATGAAAATGTACTATTTCTTGCCACACATTCATTTTGAAAAAAAAGTGATGATCTCGGCGAGTTAAGCATTTTCAATAATTTGCCATTTGGTTTCAGAGCAGCTTAATTTAAATTTCCTATTTTTTCCCAAACATTCGTTTTGGAAAGAAATTGATTATCTCGGCGAGTCAAGCATTTTGAGTAATTTTCCGGTTGGGGTCAGAGCGTCTTCCATGTAAATGTACTATTTCTTGCCACTCATTCAGTTTCGAAAACAAGTCATTATCTCGGCGAGTTAAGCCTTTTCAAATATTGCCATTTGGTTTCAGAGCAGCTTAATTTAAATTAGCTATTTTTTGCCAAACAGTCGTTTTGGAAAGAAAGTGATTTCCTCGTTAAGCATTTTGAGAAATGTACAGTTGGTTTTCAGAGCGTCTTGCATGAAAATGTACTATTTCTTGTCAAACATTAATTTTGGAAAAAAGTGATTATCTCGGCTGGGTAAACATTTTTAATAATTTGACATTTGGTTTCAGAGCAGCTTGCATCTCAATTTGCTATTGTTTGCTATAATTGCTATTTTTTCCCAAACAATCATTTTGCGGAAAAAAGTGATCTTCTGAGTGTGCTGTGCATTTTCAGGAATTGGCCGGTTTGTTTCAGAGCATCGATCTTCACAATTAACTATTTTTTGGCAATCATTGATTTAGGAAAAAAAGTGATTATCTCGGCGAGTTAACCATTTTGAGAAATTTTCCGTTTGTTTTCAGAGCAGCTTGCATCTAAAGTTACTATTTTGTGCTAACAATTCGTTTTGGAAAAAAGTGATTATCTCGGCGAGTTATTTTGAGTAATTTTCCTTATGGGGTCAGCTTGCATCAAAATTAACAATTTAATGCCTAATATTCATTTTGGGAAAAAAGTTATTATCTCGGCGAATGAACCATTTTGAGTAATTTTCCATTTCGGTTCAGAGCAGTTTGCATCTAAAGTAGCTAGTTTGTGCCAAACATTCATTTTGGAAGAAATGTACAGTTGGTTTTCAGAACGTCTTGCATGAAAATGTACTATTTCTTGTCAAACATTAATTTTGGAAAAAAGTGATTATCTCGGCTGGGTAAACATTTTTAATAATTTGGCGTTTGGTTTCAGAGCAGCTTGCATCTCAATTTGCTATTGTTTGCTATAATTGCTATTTTTTCCCAAACATTCATTACGGAAAAAAGTGATCTTCGGAGTGTGCTGTGCATTTTCAGGAATTGGCCGGTTTGTTTCAGAGCATCGATCTTCACAATTAACTATTTTTTGGCAATCATTGATTTAGGAAAAAAAAATGATTATCTCGGCGAGTTAACCATTATGAGAAATTTTCCGTTTGTTTTCAGAGCAGCTTGCATCTAAAGTTACTACTTTGTGCTAACAATTCGTTTTGGGAAAAAGTGATTATCTCGGCGAGTTATTTTGAGTAATTTTCCTTATGGGGTCAGCTTGCATCAAAATTAACAATTTAATGCCTAATATTCATTTTGGGGAAAAAGTGATTATCTCGGCGAATGAACCATTTTGAGTAATTTTCCATTTCGGTTCAGAGCAGTTTGCATCTAAAGTAGCTAGTTTGTGCCAAACATTCATTTTGGAAAAAAGGTGATTTTCTCGGCGAGTTAAGCATTTTGAGTAATTTACAGGTTCATTTCAGAGCGGTTTGCATGAAAATGTACTATTTCTTGCCAAACATTCAGTTTGGAAAAAAAGTGATGATCTCGGCGAGTTAAGCAGTTTCAATAATTTGCCATTTGGTTTCAGAGCAGCTTAATTTAAATTTGCTATTTTTACCCAAACATTCGTTTGGGGAAAAAAAAGTGATTATCTCGGCGAGATATTAGCAATTTTTCGCCAAACATTGTTAAGCATTTTGAGCAATGTACAGTTGGGTTTCAGAGCGTCTTGCATGAAAATGTACTATTTCTTGTCAAACATTAAATTTTTGAAAAAAGTGATTATCTCGGCTGGGTAAACATTTTTAATAATTTGCCATTTGGTTTCAGAGCAGCTTAATTTAAATTTGCTATTTTTACCCAAACATTCGTTTGGGGAAAAAAAAGTGATTATCTCGGCGAGTCAAGCATTATGAGTAATGTTCCGGTTGGGGTCAGAGCGTCTTCCATGTAAATGTACAATTTCTTGCCACTCATTCATTTTGGAAAACAAGTCATTATCTCGGAGAGTTAAGCCTTTTCAATAATTGCCATTAAGTTTCAGAGCAGCTTGCATTTAAATTAGCAATTTTTCGCCAAACATTCGTTTTGGAAATAAATTGATTTCCTCGTTAAGCATTTTGAGCAATGTACAGTTGGTTTTCAGAGCGTCTTGCATGAAAATGTACTACTTCTTGTCAGACATTAATTTTGGAAAAAAGTGATTATCTCGACTGGGTAAACATTTTTTATAATTTGACATTTGGTTTCAGAGCAGCTTGCATCTTAATTTGCTATTGTTTGCTATAATAGCTATTTTTTCCCAAACAATCATTTTGCGAAAAAAAGTAGTATGCTGAGTGTGCTGTGCATTTTCAGGAATTGGCCGGTTTGTTTCAGAGCATCGATCTTCACAATTAACTATTTTTTGGCAAACATTGATTTAGGAAAAAAAAGTGATTATCTCGGCGAGTTAACCATTTTGAGAAATTTTCCGTTTGTTTTCAGAGCAGCTTGCATTTTGTGCTAACAATTCGTTTTGGAAAAAAGTGATTATCTCGGCAAGTTATTTTGAGTAATTTTCCATTTCGGTTCAGAGCAGTTTGCATCTAAAGTAGCTAGTTTGTGCCAAACATTCATTTTGGAAAAAAGGTGATTTTCTCGGCGAGTTAAGCATTTTGAGTAATTTACAGGTTGATTTCAGAGCGGTTTGCATGAAAATGTACTATTTCTTGCCAAACATTCAGTTTGGAAAAAAAGTGATGATCTCGGCGAGTTAAGCAGTTTCAATAATTTGCCATTTGGTTTCAGAGCAGCTTGCATTTAAATTAGCAATTTTTCGCCAAACATTCGTTTTGGAAAGAAATTGATTTCCTCGTTAAGCATTTTGAGCAATGTACAGTTGGTTTTCAGAGCGTCTTGCATGAAAATGTACTATTTCTTGTCAAACCTTAAATTTGGAAAAAAGTAATTATCTCTGCGGCGTAAACATTTTTAATAATTTGACATTTGGTTTCAGAGCAGCTTGCGTCTCAATTTGCTATTGTTTGCTATAATTGCTATTTTTTCCCAAACATTCATTTTGCGGAAAAAAGTGATCTTCTGAGTGTGCTGTGCATTTTCAGGAATTGGCCGGTTTGTTTCAGAGCATCGATCTTCACAATTAACTATTTTTTGGCAATCATTGATTTAGGAAAAAAAGTGATTATCTCGGCGAGTTAACCATTATGAGAAATTTTCCGTTTGGTTTCAGAGCAGCTTGCATCTAAAGTTACTATTTTGTGCGAACAATTTGTTTTGGAAAAAACTGAATATCTCGGCGAGTTATTTTGAGTAATTTTCCTTATGGGGTCAGCTTGCATCAAAATTAACAATTTAATGCCTAATATTCATTTTGGGGAAAAAGTGATTATCTCGGCGAATGAACAATGTTGAGTAATTTTCCATTTCGGTTCAGAGCAGTTTGCATTTAAAGTAGCTAGTTTGTGCCAAACATTCATTTTGGAAAAAATTGATTTTCTCGGCGAGTTAAGCATTTTGAGTAATTTACCGGTTGATTTCAGAGCGTCTTGCATGAAAATGTACTATTTCTTGCCACACGTTTATTTTGAAAAAAAAGTGATGATCTCGGCGAGTTAAGCATTTTCAATAATTTGCCATTTGGTTTCAGAGCAGCTTAATTTAAATTTCCTATTTTTTCCCAAACATTCGTTTTGGAAAGAAATTGATTATCTCGGCGAGTCAAGCATTTTGAGTAATTTTCCGGTTGGGGTCAGAGCGTCTTCCATGTAAATGTACTATTTCTTGCCACTCATTCAGTTTCGAAAACAAGTCATTATCTCGGCGAGTTAAGCCTTTTCAAATATTGCCATTTGGTTTCAGAGCAGCTTAATTTAAATTAGCCATTTTTTGCCAAACAGTCGTTTTGGAAAGAAAGTGATTTCCTCGTTAAGCATTTTGAGAAATGTACAGTTGGTTTTCAGAGCGTCTTGCATGAAAATGTACTATTTCTTGTCAAACATTAATTATGGAAAAAAGTGATTATCTCGGCTGGGTAAACATTTTTAATAATTTGACATTTGGTTTCAGAGCAGCTTGCATCTCAATTTGCTATTGTTTGCTATAATTGCTATTTTTTCCCAAACAATCATTTTGCGGAAAAAAGTGATCTGCTGAGTGTGCTGTGCATTTTCAGGAATTGGCCGGTTTGTTTCAGAGCATCGATCTTCACAATTAACTATTTTTTGGCAATCATTGATTTAGGAAAAAAAGTGATTATCTCGACGAGTTAACCATTTTGAGAAATTTTCCGTTTGTTTTCAGAGCAGCTTGCATCTAAAGTTACTATTTTGTGCTAACAATTCGTTTTGGAAAAAAGTGATTATCTCGGCGAGTTATTTTGAGTAATTTTCCTTATGGGGTCAGCTTGCATCAAAATTAACAATTTAATGCCTAATATTCATTTTGGGAAAAAAGTTATTATCTCGGCGAATGAACCATTTTGAGTAATTTTCCATTTCGGTTCAGAGCAGTTTGCATCTAAAGTAGCTAGTTTGTGCCAAACATTCATTTTGGAAGAAATGTACAGTTGGTTTTCAGAACGTCTTGCATGAAAATGTACTATTTCTTGTCAAACATTAATTTTGGAAAAAAGTGATTATCTCGGCTGGGTAAACATTTTTAATAATTTGGCGTTTGGTTTCAGAGCAGCTTGCATCTCAATTTGCTATTGTTTGCTATAATTGCTATTTTTTCCCAAACATTCATTACGGAAAAAAGTGATCTTCGGAGTGTGCTGTGCATTTTCAGGAATTGGCCGGTTTGTTTCAGAGCATCGATCTTCACAATTAACTATTTTTTGGCAATCATTGATTTAGGAAAAAAAAATGATTATCTCGGCGAGTTAACCATTATGAGAAATTTTCCGTTTGTTTTCAGAGCAGCTTGCATCTAAAGTTACTACTTTGTGCTAACAATTCGTTTTGGGAAAAAGTGATTATCTCGGCGAGTTATTTTGAGTAATTTTCCTTATGGGGTCAGCTTGCATCAAAATTAACAATTTAATGCCTAATATTCATTTTGGGGAAAAAGTGATTATCTCGGCGAATGAACCATTTTGAGTAATTTTCCATTTCGGTTCAGAGCAGTTTGCATCTAAAGTAGCTAGTTTGTGCCAAACATTCATTTTGGAAAAAAGGTGATTTTCTCGGCGAGTTAAGCATTTTGAGTAATTTACAGGTTCATTTCAGAGCGGTTTGCATGAAAATGTACTATTTCTTGCCAAACATTCAGTTTGGAAAAAAGTGATGATCTCGGCGAGTTAAGCAGTTTCAATAATTTGCCATTTGGTTTCAGAGCAGCTTAATTTAAATTTGCTATTTTTACCCAAACATTCGTTTGGGGAAAAAAAAGTGATTATCTCGGCGAGATATTAGCAATTTTTCGCCAAACATTGTTAAGCATTTTGAGCAATGTACAGTTGGGTTTCAGAGCGTCTTGCATGAAAATGTACTATTTCTTGTCAAACATTAAATTTTTGAAAAAAGTGATTATCTCGGCTGGGTAAACATTTTTAATAATTTGCCATTTGGTTTCAGAGCAGCTTAATTTAAATTTGCTATTTTTACCCAAACATTCGTTTGGGGAAAAAAAAGTGATTATCTCGGCGAGTCAAGCATTATGAGTAATGTTCCGGTTGGGGTCAGAGCGTCTTCCATGTAAATGTACTATTTCTTGCCACTCATTCAGTTTGGAAAACAAGTCATTATCTCGGAGAGTTAGCATTTTCTATAATTGCCATTAAGTTTCAGAGCAGCTTGCATTTAAATTAGCAATTTTTCGCCAAACATTCGTTTTGGAAAGAAATTGATTTCCTCGTTAAGCATTTTGAGCAATGTACAGTTGGTTTTCAGAGCGTCTTGCATGTCTTGTCAGACATTAATTTTGGAAAAAAGTGATTATCTCGGCTGCGTAAACATTTTTAATAATTTGACATTTGGTTTCAGAGCAGCTTGCATCTCAATTTGCTATTGTTTGCTATAATTGCTATTTTTTCCCAAACATTCATTTTGCGGAAAAAAAGTGATCTTCTGAGTGTGCTGTGCATTTTCAGGAATTGGCCGGTTTGTTTCAGAGCATCGATCTTCACAATTAACTATTTTTTGGCAATCATTGATTTAGGAAAAAAAGTGATTATCTCGGCGAGTTAACCATTTTGAGAAATTTTCCGTTTGTTTTCAGAGCAGCTTGCATCTAAAGTTACTATTTTGTGCTAACAATTCGTTTTGGAAAAAAGTGATTATCTCGGCGAGTTATTTTGAGTAATTTTCCTTATGGGGGTCAGCTTGCATCAAAATTAACAATTTAATGCCTAATATTCATTTTGGGGAAAAAGTTATTATCTCGGCGAATGAACCATTTTGAGTATTTTTCCATTTCGGTTCAGCGCAGTTTGCATCTAAAGTAGCTAGTTTGTGCCAAACATTCATTTTGGAAAAAAAGTGATCTTCTCGGCGAGTTAAGCATTTTGAGTAATTTACCGGTTGATTTCAGAGCGGCTTGCATGAAAATGTACTATTTCTTGCCACACATTCAGTTTGGGAAAAAAGTGATGATCTTGGCGAGTTAAGCAGTTTCAATAATTTGCCATTTGGTTTCAGAGCAGCTTAATTTAAATTTGCTATTTTTACCCAAACATTCGTTTGGGGAAAAAAAAGTGATTATCTCGGCGAGTCAAGCGTTTTGAGTAATGTTCCGGTTGGGGTCAGAGCGTCTTCCATGTAAATGTACAATTTCTTGCCACTCATTCATTTTGGAAAACAAGTCATTATCTCGGAGAGTTAGGCCTTTTCAATAATTGCCATTAAGTTTCAGAGCAGCTTGCATTTAAATTAGCAATTTTTCGCCAAACATTCGTTTTGGAAATAAATTGATTTCCTCGTTAAGCATTTTGAGCAATGTACAGTTGGTTTTCAGAGCGTCTTGCATGAAAATGTACTACTTCTTGTCAGACATTAATTTTGGAAAAAAGTGATTATCTCGACTGGGTAAACATTTTTTATAATTTGACATTTGGTTTCAGAGAAGCTTGCATCTTAATTTGCTATTGTTTGCTATAATAGCTGTTTTTTCCCAAACAATCATTTTGCGAAAAAAAGTGGTATGCTGAGTGTGCTGTGCATTTTCAGGAATTGGCCGGTTTGTTTCAGAGCATCGATCTTCACAATTAACTATTTTTTGGCAAACATTGATTTAGGAAAAAAAAGTGATTATCTCGGCGAGTTAACCATTTTGAGAAATTTTCCGTTTGTTTTCAGAGCAGCTTGCATTTTGTGCTAACAATTCGTTTTGGAAAAAAGTGATTATCTCGGCAAGTTATTTTGAGTAATTTTCCTTATGGGGGTCAGAGCAGCTTGCATCAAAATTAACAATTTAATGCCTAATATTCATTTTGGGGAAAAAGTGATTATCTCGGCGAATGAACCATTTTGAGTAATTTTCCATTTCGGTTCAGAGCAGTTTGCATCTAAAGTAGCTAGTTTGTGCCAAACATTCATTTTGGAAAAAAGGTGATTTTCTCGGCGAGTTAAGCATTTTGAGTAATTTACAGGTTGATTTCAGAGCGGTTTGCATGGAAATGTACTATTTCTTGCCAAACATTCAGTTTGGAAAAAAAGTGATGATCTCGGCGAGTTAAGCAGTTTCAATAATTTGCCATTTGGTTTCAGAGCAGCTTGCATTTAAATTAGCAATTTTTCGCCAAACATTCGTTTTGGAAAGAAATTGATTTCCTCGTTAAGCATTTTGAGCAATGTACAGTTGGTTTTCAGAGCGTCTTGCATGAAAATGTACTATTTCTTGTCAAACATTAAATTTGGAAAAAAGTAATTATCTCGGCTGGGTAAACATTTTTAATAATTTGACATTTGGTTTCAGAGCAGCTTGCGTCTCAATTTGCTATTGTTTGCTATAATTGCTATTTTTTCCCAAACATTCATTTTGCGGAAAAAAGTGATCTTCTGAGTGTGCTGTGCATTTTCAGGAATTGGCCGGTTTGTTTCAGAGCATCGATCTTCACAATTAACTATTTTTTGGCAATCATTGATTTAGGAAAAAAAGTGATTATCTCGGCGAGTTAACCATTATGAGAAATTTTCCGTTTGGTTTCAGAGCAGCTTGCATCTAAAGTTACTATTTTGTGCTAACAATTTGTTTTGGAAAAAAGTGAATATCTCGGCGAGTTATTTTGAGTAATTTTCCTTATGGGGTCAGCTTGCATCAAAATTAACAATTTAATGCCTAATATTCATTTTGGGGAAAAAGTGATTATCTCGGCGAATGAACAATGTTGAGTAATTTTCCATTTCGGTTCAGAGCAGTTTGCATTTAAAGTAGCTAGTTTGTGCCAAACATTCATTTTGGAAAAAAGTGATTTTCTCGGCGAGTTAAGCATTTTGAGTAATTTACCGGTTGATTTCAGAGCGTCTTGCATGAAAATGTACTATTTCTTGCCACACATTCATTTTGAAAAAAAAGTGATGATCTCGGCGAGTTAAGCATTTTCAATAATTTGCCATTTGGTTTCAGAGCAGCTTAATTTAAATTTCCTATTTTTTTCCCAAACATTCGTTTTGGAAAGAAATTGATTATCTCGGCGAGTCAAGCATTTTGAGTAATTTTCCGGTTGGGGTCAGAGCGTCTTCCATGTAAATGTACTATTTCTTGCCACTCATTCAGTTTCGAAAACAAGTCATTATCTCGGCGAGTTAAGCCTTTTCAAATATTGCCATTTGGTTTCAGAGCAGCTTAATTTAAATTAGCTATTTTTTGCCAAACAGTCGTTTTGGAAAGAAAGTGATTTCCTCGTTAAGCATTTTGAGAAATGTACAGTTGGTTTTCAGAGCGTCTTGCATGAAAATGTACTATTTCTTGTCAAACATTAATTTTGGAAAAAAGTGATTATCTCGGCTGGGTAAACATTTTTAATAATTTGACATTTGGTTTCAGAGCAGCTTGCATCTCAATTTGGTATTGTTTGCTATAATTGCTATTTTTTCCCAAACATTCATTTTGCGGAAAAAAAGTGATCTTCTGAGTGTGCTGTGCATTTTCAGGAATTGGCCGGTTTGTTTCAGAGCATCGATCTTCACAATTAACTATTTTTTGGCAATCATTGATTTAGGAAAAAAAGTGATTATCTCGGCGAGTTAACCATTTTGAGAAATTTTCCGTTAGTTTTCAGAGCAGCTTGCATCTAAAGTTACTATTTTGTGCTAACAATTCGTTTTGGAAAAAAGTGATTATCTCGGCGAGTTATTTTGAGTAATTTTCCTTATGCGGTCAGCTTGCATCAAAATTAACAATTTAATGCCTAATATTCATTTTGGGGAAAAAGTGATTATCTCGGCGAATGAACAATGTTGAGTAATTTTCCATTTCGGTACAGAGCAGTTTGCATTTAAAGTAGCTAGTTTGTGCCAAACATTCATTTTGGAAAAAAGTGATTTTCTCGGCGAGTTAAGCATTTTGAGTAATTTACCGGTTGATTTCAGAGCGTCTTGCATGAAAATGTACTATTTCTTGCCACACATTCATTTTGAAAAAAAAGTGATGATCTCGGCGAGTTAAGCATTTTCAATAATTTGCCATTTGGTTTCAGAGCAGCTTAATTTAAATTTCCTATTTTTTCCCAAACATTCGTTTTGGAAAGAAATTGATTATCTCGGCGAGTCAAGCATTTTGAGTAATTTTCCGGTTGGGGTCAGAGCGTCTTCCATGTAAATGTACTATTTCTTGCCACTCATTCAGTTTCGAAAACAAGTCATTATCTCGGCGAGTTAAGCCTTTTCAAATATTGCCATTTGGTTTCAGAGCAGCTTAATTTAAATTAGCTATTTTTTGCCAAACAGTCGTTTTGGAAAGAAAGTGATTTCCTCGTTAAGCATTTTGAGAAATGTACAGTTGGTTTTCAGAGCGTCTTGCATGAAAATGTACTATTTCTTGTCAGACATTAATTTTGGAAAAAAGTGATTATCTCGGCTGGGTAAACATTTTTAATAATTTGACATTTGGTTTCAGAGCAGCTTGCATCTCAATTTGCTATTGTTTGCTATAATTGCTATTTTTTCCCAAACATTCATTTTGCGGAAAAAAAGTGATCTTCTGAGTGTGCTGTGCATTTTCAGGAATTGGCCGGTTTGTTTCAGAGCATCGATCTTCACAATTAACTATTTTTTGGCAATCATTGATTTAGGAAAAAAAGTGATTATCTCGGCGAGTTAACCATTTTGAGAAATTTTCCGTTTGTTTTCAGAGCAGCTTGCATCTAAAGTTACTATTTTGTGCTAACAATTCGTTTTGGAAAAAAGTGATTATCTCGGCGAGTTATTTTGAGTAATTTTCCTTATGGGGGTCAGCTTGCATCAAAATTAACAATTTAATGCCTAATATTCATTTTGGGGAAAAAGTTATTATCTCGGCGAATGAACCATTTTGAGTATTTTTCCATTTCGGTTCAGCGCAGTTTGCATCTAAAGTAGCTAGTTTGTGCCAAACATTCATTTTGGAAAAAAAGTGATCTTCTCGGCGAGTTAAGCATTTTGAGTAATTTACCGGTTGATTTCAGAGCGGCTTGCATGAAAATGTACTATTTCTTGCCACACATTCAGTTTGGAAAAAAAGTGATGATCTTGGCGAGTTAAGCAGTTTCAATAATTTGCCATTTGGTTTCAGAGCAGCTTAATTTAAATTTGCTATTTTTACCCAAACATTCGTTTGGGGAAAAAAAAGTGATTATCTCGGCGAGTCAAGCGTTTTGAGTAATGTTCCGGTTGGGGTCAGAGCGTCTTCCATGTAAATGTACAATTTCTTGCCACTCATTCATTTTGGAAAACAAGTCATTATCTCGGAGAGTTAAGCCTTTTCAATAATTGCCATTAAGTTTCAGAGCAGCTTGCATTTAAATTAGCAATTTTTCGCCAAACATTCGTTTTGGAAATAAATTGATTTCCTCGTTAAGCATTTTGAGCAATGTACAGTTGGTTTTCAGAGCGTCTTGCATGAAAATGTACTACTTCTTGTCAGACATTAATTTTGGAAAAAAGTGATTATCTCGACTGGGTAAACATTTTTTATAATTTGACATTTGGTTTCAGAGCAGCTTGCATCTTAATTTGCTATTGTTTGCTATAATAGCTATTTTTTCCCAAACAATCATTTTGCGAAAAAAAGTGGTATGCTGAGTGTGCTGTGCATTTTCAGGAATTGGCCGGTTTGTTTCAGAGCATCGATCTTCACAATTAACTATTTTTTGGCAAACATTGATTTAGGAAAAAAAAGTGATTATCTCGGCGAGTTAACCATTTTGAGAAATTTTCCGTTTGTTTTCAGAGCAGCTTGCATTTTGTGCTAACAATTCGTTTTGGAAAAAAGTGATTATCTCGGCAAGTTATTTTGAGTAATTTTCCATTTCGGTTCAGAGCAGTTTGCATCTAAAGTAGCTAGTTTGTGCCAAACATTCATTTTGGAAAAAAGGTGATTTTCTCGGCGAGTTAAGCATTTTGAGTAATTTACAGGTTGATTTCAGAGCGGTTTGCATGAAAATGTACTATTTCTTGCCAAACATTCAGTTTGGAAAAAAAGTGATGATCTCGGCGAGTTAAGCAGTTTCAATAATTTGCCATTTGGTTTCAGAGCAGCTTGCATTTAAATTAGCAATTTTTCGCCAAACATTCGTTTTGGAAAGAAATTGATTTCCTCGTTAAGCATTTTGAGCAATGTACAGTTGGTTTTCAGAGCGTCTTGCATGAAAATGTACTATTTCTTGTCAAACCTTAAATTTGGAAAAAAGTAATTATCTCGGCTGCGTAAACATTTTTAATAATTTGACATTTGGTTTCAGAGCAGCTTGCGTCTCAATTTGCTATTGTTTGCTATAATTGCTATTTTTTCCCAAACATTCATTTTGCGGAAAAAAGTGATCTTCTGAGTGTGCTGTGCATTTTCAGGAATTGGCCGGTTTGTTTCAGAGCATCGATCTTCACAATTAACTATTTTTTGGCAATCATTGATTTAGGAAAAAAAGTGATTATCTCGGCGAGTTAACCATTATGAGAAATTTTCCGTTTGGTTTCAGAGCAGCTTGCATCTAAAGTTACTATTTTGTGCGAACAATTTGTTTTGGAAAAAAGTGAATATCTCGGCGAGTTATTTTGAGTAATTTTCCTTATGGGGTCAGCTTGCATCAAAATTAACAATTTAATGCCTAATATTCATTTTGGGGAAAAAGTGATTATCTCGGCGAATGAACAATGTTGAGTAATTTTCCATTTCGGTTCAGAGCAGTTTGCATTTAAAGTAGCTAGTTTGTGCCAAACATTCATTTTGGAAAAAAGTGATTTTCTCGGCGAGTTAAGCATTTTGAGTAATTTACCGGTTGATTTCAGAGCGTCTTGCATGAAAATGTACTATTTCTTGCCACACATTCATTTTGAAAAAAAAGTGATGATCTCGGCGAGTTAAGCATTTTCAATAATTTGCCATTTGGTTTCAGAGCAGCTTAATTTAAATTTCCTATTTTTTCCCAAACATTCGTTTTGGAAAGAAATTGATTATCTCGGCGAGTCAAGCATTTTGAGTAATTTTCCGGTTGGGGTCAGAGCGTCTTCCATGTAAATGTACTATTTCTTGCCACTCATTCAGTTTCGAAAACAAGTCATTATCTCGGCGAGTTAAGCCTTTTCAAATATTGCCAGTTGGTTTCAGAGCAGCTTAATTTAAATTAGCTATTTTTTGCCAAACAGTCGTTTTGGAAAGAAAGTGATTTCCTCGTTAAGCATTTTGAGAAATGTACAGTTGGTTTTCAGAGCGTCTTGCATGAAAATGTACTATTTCTTGTC
This sequence comes from Scyliorhinus torazame, assembly GCF_047496885.1. Taxonomy (NCBI): domain Eukaryota; kingdom Metazoa; phylum Chordata; class Chondrichthyes; order Carcharhiniformes; family Scyliorhinidae; genus Scyliorhinus; species Scyliorhinus torazame. The sequence goes on from NW_027307855.1 coordinate 73,923, forward strand.
AAACATTAATTTTGGAAAAAAGTGATTATCTCGGCTGGGTAAACATTTTTAATAATTTGACATTTGGTTTCAGAGCAGCTTGCATCTCAATTTGCTATTGTTTGCTATAATTGCTATTTTTTCCCAAACAATCATTTTGCGGAAAAAAGTGATCTTCTGAGTGTGCTGTGCATTTTCAGGAATTGGCCGGTTTGTTTCAGAGCATCGATCTTCACAATTAACTATTTTTTGGCAATCATTGATTTAGGAAAAAAAGTGATTATCTCGACGAGTTAACCATTTTGAGAAATTTTCCGTTTGTTTTCAGAGCAGCTTGCATCTAAAGTTACTATTTTGTGCTAACAATTCGTTTTGGAAAAAAGTGATTATCTCGGCGAGTTATTTTGAGTAATTTTCCTTATGGGGTCAGCTTGCATCAAAATTAACAATTTAATGCCTAATATTCATTTTGGGAAAAAAGTTATTATCTCGGCGAATGAACCATTTTGAGTAATTTTCCATTTCGGTTCAGAGCAGTTTGCATCTAAAGTAGCTAGTTTGTGCCAAACATTCATTTTGGAAGAAATGTACAGTTGGTTTTCAGAACGTCTTGCATGAAAATGTACTATTTCTTGTCAAACATTAATTTTGGAAAAAAGTGATTATCTCGGCTGGGTAAACATTTTTAATAATTTGGCGTTTGGTTTCAGAGCAGCTTGCATCTCAATTTGCTATTGTTTGCTATAATTGCTATTTTTTCCCAAACATTCATTACGGAAAAAAGTGATCTTCGGAGTGTGCTGTGCATTTTCAGGAATTGGCCGGTTTGTTTCAGAGCATCGATCTTCACAATTAACTATTTTTTGGCAATCATTGATTTAGGAAAAAAAAATGATTATCTCGGCGAGTTAACCATTATGAGAAATTTTCCGTTTGTTTTCAGAGCAGCTTGCATCTAAAGTTACTACTTTGTGCTAACAATTCGTTTTGGGAAAAAGTGATTATCTCGGCGAGTTATTTTGAGTAATTTTCCTTATGGGGTCAGCTTGCATCAAAATTAACAATTTAATGCCTAATATTCATTTTGGGGAAAAAGTGATTATCTCGGCGAATGAACCATTTTGAGTAATTTTCCATTTCGGTTCAGAGCAGTTTGCATCTAAAGTAGCTAGTTTGTGCCAAACATTCATTTTGGAAAAAAGGTGATTTTCTCGGCGAGTTAAGCATTTTGAGTAATTTACAGGTTCATTTCAGAGCGGTTTGCATGAAAATGTACTATTTCTTGCCAAACATTCAGTTTGGAAAAAAAGTGATGATCTCGGCGAGTTAAGCAGTTTCAATAATTTGCCATTTGGTTTCAGAGCAGCTTAATTTAAATTTGCTATTTTTACCCAAACATTCGTTTGGGGAAAAAAAAGTGATTATCTCGGCGAGATATTAGCAATTTTTCGCCAAACATTGTTAAGCATTTTGAGCAATGTACAGTTGGGTTTCAGAGCGTCTTGCATGAAAATGTACTATTTCTTGTCAAACATTAAATTTTTGAAAAAAGTGATTATCTCGGCTGGGTAAACATTTTTAATAATTTGCCATTTGGTTTCAGAGCAGCTTAATTTAAATTTGCTATTTTTACCCAAACATTCGTTTGGGGAAAAAAAAGTGATTATCTCGGCGAGTCAAGCATTATGAGTAATGTTCCGGTTGGGGTCAGAGCGTCTTCCATGTAAATGTACTATTTCTTGCCACTCATTCAGTTTGGAAAACAAGTCATTATCTCGGAGAGTTAGCATTTTCAATAATTGCCATTAAGTTTCAGAGCAGCTTGCATTTAAATTAGCAATTTTTCGCCAAACATTCGTTTTGGAAAGAAATTGATTTCCTCGTTAAGCATTTTGAGCAATGTACAGTTGGTTTTCAGAGCGTCTTGCATGTCTTGTCAGACATTAATTTTGGAAAAAAGTGATTATCTCGGCTGCGTAAACATTTTTAATAATTTGACATTTGGTTTCAGAGCAGCTTGCATCTCAATTTGCTATTGTTTGCTATAATTGCTATTTTTTCCCAAACATTCATTTTGCGGAAAAAAAGTGATCTTCTGAGTGTGCTGTGCATTTTCAGGAATTGGCCGGTTTGTTTCAGAGCATCGATCTTCACAATTAACTATTTTTTGGCAATCATTGATTTAGGAAAAAAAGTGATTATCTCGGCGAGTTAACCATTTTGAGAAATTTTCCGTTTGTTTTCAGAGCAGCTTGCATCTAAAGTTACTATTTTGTGCTAACAATTCGTTTTGGAAAAAAGTGATTATCTCGGCGAGTTATTTTGAGTAATTTTCCTTATGGGGGTCAGCTTGCATCAAAATTAACAATTTAATGCCTAATATTCATTTTGGGGAAAAAGTTATTATCTCGGCGAATGAACCATTTTGAGTATTTTTCCATTTCGGTTCAGCGCAGTTTGCATCTAAAGTAGCTAGTTTGTGCCAAACATTCATTTTGGAAAAAAAGTGATCTTCTCGGCGAGTTAAGCATTTTGAGTAATTTACCGGTTGATTTCAGAGCGGCTTGCATGAAAATGTACTATTTCTTGCCACACATTCAGTTTGGAAAAAAAGTGATGATCTTGGCGAGTTAAGCAGTTTCAATAATTTGCCATTTGGTTTCAGAGCAGCTTAATTTAAATTTGCTATTTTTACCCAAACATTCGTTTGGGGAAAAAAAAGTGATTATCTCGGCGAGTCAAGCGTTTTGAGTAATGTTCCGGTTGGGGTCAGAGCGTCTTCCATGTAAATGTACAATTTCTTGCCACTCATTCATTTTGGAAAACAAGTCATTATCTCGGAGAGTTAAGCCTTTTCAATAATTGCCATTAAGTTTCAGAGCAGCTTGCATTTAAATTAGCAATTTTTCGCCAAACATTCGTTTTGGAAATAAATTGATTTCCTCGTTAAGCATTTTGAGCAATGTACAGTTGGTTTTCAGAGCGTCTTGCATGAAAATGTACTACTTCTTGTCAGACATTAATTTTGGAAAAAAGTGATTATCTCGACTGGGTAAACATTTTTTATAATTTGACATTTGGTTTCAGAGCAGCTTGCATCTTAATTTGCTATTGTTTGCTATAATAGCTATTTTTTCCCAAACAATCATTTTGCGAAAAAAAGTGGTATGCTGAGTGTGCTGTGCATTTTCAGGAATTGGCCGGTTTGTTTCAGAGCATCGATCTTCACAATTAACTATTTTTTGGCAAACATTGATTTAGGAAAAAAAAGTGATTATCTCGGCGAGTTAACCATTTTGAGAAATTTTCCGTTTGTTTTCAGAGCAGCTTGCATTTTGTGCTAACAATTCGTTTTGGAAAAAAGTGATTATCTCGGCAAGTTATTTTGAGTAATTTTCCATTTCGGTTCAGAGCAGTTTGCATCTAAAGTAGCTAGTTTGTGCCAAACATTCATTTTGGAAAAAAGGTGATTTTCTCGGCGAGTTAAGCATTTTGAGTAATTTACAGGTTGATTTCAGAGCGGTTTGCATGAAAATGTACTATTTCTTGCCAAACATTCAGTTTGGAAAAAAAGTGATGATCTCGGCGAGTTAAGCAGTTTCAATAATTTGCCATTTGGTTTCAGAGCAGCTTGCATTTAAATTAGCAATTTTTCGCCAAACATTCGTTTTGGAAAGAAATTGATTATCTCGGCGAGTCAAGCATTTTGAGTAATTTTCCGGTTGGGGTCAGAGCGTCTTCCATGTAAATGTACTATTTCTTGCCACTCATTCAGTTTCGAAAACAAGTCATTATCTCGGCGAGTTAAGCCTTTTCAAATATTGCCATTTGGTTTCAGAGCAGCTTAATTTAAATTAGCTATTTTTTGCCAAACAGTCGTTTTGGAAAGAAAGTGATTTCCTCGTTAAGCATTTTGAGAAATGTACAGTTGGTTTTCAGAGCGTCTTGCATGAAAATGTACTATTTCTTGTCAAACATTAATTTTGGAAAAAAGTGATTATCTCGGCTGGGTAAACATTTTTAATAATTTGACATTTGGTTTCAGAGCAGCTTGCATCTCAATTTGCTATTGTTTGCTATAATTGCTATTTTTTCCCAAACAATCATTTTGCGGAACAAAGTGATCTTCTGAGTGTGCTGTGCATTTTCAGGAATTGGCCGGTTTGTTTCAGAGCATCGATCTTCACAATTAACTATTTTTTGGCAATCATTGATTTAGGAAAAAAAGTGATTATCTCGACGAGTTAACCATTTTGAGAAATTTTCCGTTTGTTTTCAGAGCAGCTTGCATCGAAAGTTACTATTTTGTGCTAACAATTCGTTTTGGAAAAAAGTGATTATCTCGGCGAGTTATTTTGAGTAATTTTCCTTATGGGGTCAGCTTGCATCAAAATTAACAATTTAATGCCTAATATTCATTTTGGGAAAAAAGTTATTATCTCGGCGAATGAACCATTTTGAGTAATTTTCCATTTCGGTTCAGAGCAGTTTGCATCTAAAGTAGCTAGTTTGTGCCAAACATTCATTTTGGAAGAAATGTACAGTTGGTTTTCAGAACGTCTTGCATGAAAATGTACTATTTCTTGTCAAACATTAATTTTGGAAAAAAGTGATTATCTCGGCTGGGTAAACATTTTTAATAATTTGGCGTTTGGTTTCAGAGCAGCTTGCATCTCAATTTGCTATTGTTTGCTATAATTGCTATTTTTTCCCAAACATTCATTACGGAAAAAAGTGATCTTCGGAGTGTGCTGTGCATTTTCAGGAATTGGCCGGTTTGTTTCAGAGCATCGATCTTCACAATTAACTATTTTTTGGCAATCATTGATTTAGGAAAAAAAAATGATTATCTCGGCGAGTTAACCATTATGAGAAATTTTCCGTTTGTTTTCAGAGCAGCTTGCATCTAAAGTTACTACTTTGTGCTAACAATTCGTTTTGGGAAAAAGTGATTATCTCGGCGAGTTATTTTGAGTAATTTTCCTTATGGGGTCAGCTTGCATCAAAATTAACAATTTAATGCCTAATATTCATTTTGGGGAAAAAGTGATTATCTCGGCGAATGAACCATTTTGAGTAATTTTCCATTTCGGTTCAGAGCAGTTTGCATCTAAAGTAGCTAGTTTGTGCCAAACATTCATTTTGGAAAAAAGGTGATTTTCTCGGCGAGTTAAGCATTTTGAGTAATTTACAGGTTCATTTCAGAGCGGTTTGCATGAAAATGTACTATTTCTTGCCAAACATTCAGTTTGGAAAAAAAGTGATGATCTCGGCGAGTTAAGCAGTTTCAATAATTTGCCATTTGGTTTCAGAGCAGCTTAATTTAAATTTGCTATTTTTACCCAAACATTCGTTTGGGGAAAAAAAAGTGATTATCTCGGCGAGATATTAGCAATTTTTCGCCAAACATTGTTAAGCATTTTGAGCAATGTACAGTTGGGTTTCAGAGCGTCTTGCATGAAAATGTACTATTTCTTGTCAAACATTAAATTTTTGAAAAAAGTGATTATCTCGGCTGGGTAAACATTTTTAATAATTTGCCATTTGGTTTCAGAGCAGCTTAATTTAAATTTGCTATTTTTACCCAAACATTCGTTTGGGGAAAAAAAAGTGATTATCTCGGCGAGTCAAGCATTATGAGTAATGTTCCGGTTGGGGTCAGAGCGTCTTCCATGTAAATGTACTATTTCTTGCCACTCATTCAGTTTGGAAAACAAGTCATTATCTCGGAGAGTTAGCATTTTCAATAATTGCCATTAAGTTTCAGAGCAGCTTGCATTTAAATTAGCAATTTTTCGCCAAACATTCGTTTTGGAAAGAAATTGATTTCCTCGTTAAGCATTTTGAGCAATGTACAGTTGGTTTTCAGAGCGTCTTGCATGTCTTGTCAGACATTAATTTTGGAAAAAAGTGATTATCTCGGCTGCGTAAACATTTTTAATAATTTGACATTTGGTTTCAGAGCAGCTTGCATCTCAATTTGCTATTGTTTGCTATAATTGCTATTTTTTCCCAAACATTCATTTTGCGGAAAAAAAAGTGATCTTCTGAGTGTGCTGTGCATTTTCAGGAATTGGCCGGTTTGTTTCAGAGCATCGATCTTCACAATTAACTATTTTTTGGCAATCATTGATTTAGGAAAAAAAAATGATTATCTCGGCGAGTTAACCATTATGAGAAATTTTCCGTTTGTTTTCAGAGCAGCTTGCATCTAAAGTTACTACTTTGTGCTAACAATTCGTTTTGGGAAAAAGTGATTATCTCGGCGAGTTATTTTGAGTAATTTTCCTTATGGGGTCAGCTTGCATCAAAATTAACAATTTAATGCCTAATATTCATTTTGGGGAAAAAGTGATTATCTCGGCGAATGAACCATTTTGAGTAATTTTCCATTTCGGTTCAGAGCAGTTTGCATCTAAAGTAGCTAGTTTGTGCCAAACATTCATTTTGGAAAAAAGGTGATTTTCTCGGCGAGTTAAGCATTTTGAGTAATTTACAGGTTCATTTCAGAGCGGTTTGCATGAAAATGTACTATTTCTTGCCAAACATTCAGTTTGGAAAAAAAGTGATGATCTCGGCGAGTTAAGCAGTTTCAATAATTTGCCATTTGGTTTCAGAGCAGCTTAATTTAAATTTGCTATTTTTACCCAAACATTCGTTTGGGGAAAAAAAAGTGATTATCTCGGCGAGATATTAGCAATTTTTCGCCAAACATTGTTAAGCATTTTGAGCAATGTACAGTTGGGTTTCAGAGCGTCTTGCATGAAAATGTACTATTTCTTGTCAAACATTAAATTTTTGAAAAAAGTGATTATCTCGGCTGGGTAAACATTTTTAATAATTTGCCATTTGGTTTCAGAGCAGCTTAATTTAAATTTGCTATTTTTACCCAAACATTCGTTTGGGGAAAAAAAAGTGATTATCTCGGCGAGTCAAGCATTATGAGTAATGTTCCGGTTGGGGTCAGAGCGTCTTCCATGTAAATGTACTATTTCTTGCCACTCATTCAGTTTGGAAAACAAGTCATTATCTCGGAGAGTTAGCATTTTCAATAATTGCCATTAAGTTTCAGAGCAGCTTGCATTTAAATTAGCAATTTTTCGCCAAACATTCGTTTTGGAAAGAAATTGATTTCCTCGTTAAGCATTTTGAGCAATGTACAGTTGGTTTTCAGAGCGTCTTGCATGTCTTGTCAGACATTAATTTTGGAAAAAAGTGATTATCTCGGCTGCGTAAACATTTTTAATAATTTGACATTTGGTTTCAGAGCAGCTTGCATCTCAATTTGCTATTGTTTGCTATAATTGCTATTTTTTCCCAAACATTCATTTTGCGGAAAAAAAAGTGATCTTCTGAGTGTGCTGTGCATTTTCAGGAATTGGCCGGTTTGTTTCAGAGCATCGATCTTCACAATTAACTATTTTTTGGCAATCATTGATTTAGGAAAAAAAGTGATTATCTCGGCGAGTTAACCATTTTGAGAAATTTTCCGTTTGTTTTCAGAGCAGCTTGCATCTAAAGTTACTATTTTGTGCTAACAATTCGTTTTGGAAAAAAGTGATTATCTCGGCGAGTTATTTTGAGTAATTTTCCTTATGGGGTCAGCTTGCATCAAAATTAACAATTTAATGCCTAATATTCATTTTGGGAAAAAAGTTATTATCTCGGCGAATGAACCATTTTGAGTAATTTTCCATTTCGGTTCAGAGCAGTTTGCATCTAAAGTAGCTAGTTTGTGCCAAACATTCATTTTGGAAGAAATGTACAGTTGGTTTTCAGAACGTCTTGCATGAAAATGTACTATTTCTTGTCAAACATTAATTTTGGAAAAAAGTGATTATCTCGGCTGGGTAAACATTTTTAATAATTTGGCGTTTGGTTTCAGAGCAGCTTGCATCTCAATTTGCTATTGTTTGCTATAATTGCTATTTTTTCCCAAACATTCATTACGGAAAAAAGTGATCTTCGGAGTGTGCTGTGCATTTTCAGGAATTGGCCGGTTTGTTTCAGAGCATCGATCTTCACAATTAACTATTTTTTGGCAATCATTGATTTAGGAAAAAAAAATGATTATCTCGGCGAGTTAACCATTATGAGAAATTTTCCGTTTGTTTTCAGAGCAGCTTGCATCTAAAGTTACTACTTTGTGCTAACAATTCGTTTTGGGAAAAAGTGATTATCTCGGCGAGTTATTTTGAGTAATTTTCCTTATGGGGTCAGCTTGCATCAAAATTAACAATTTAATGCCTAATATTCATTTTGGGGAAAAAGTGATTATCTCGGCGAATGAACCATTTTGAGTAATTTTCCATTTCGGTTCAGAGCAGTTTGCATCTAAAGTAGCTAGTTTGTGCCAAACATTCATTTTGGAAAAAAGGTGATTTTCTCGGCGAGTTAAGCATTTTGAGTAATTTACAGGTTCATTTCAGAGCGGTTTGCATGAAAATGTACTATTTCTTGCCAAACATTCAGTTTGGAAAAAAAGTGATGATCTCGGCGAGTTAAGCAGTTTCAATAATTTGCCATTTGGTTTCAGAGCAGCTTAATTTAAATTTGCTATTTTTACCCAAACATTCGTTTGGGGAAAAAAAAGTGATTATCTCGGCGAGATATTAGCAATTTTTCGCCAAACATTGTTAAGCATTTTGAGCAATGTACAGTTGGGTTTCAGAGCGTCTTGCATGAAAATGCACTATTTCTTGTCAAACATTAAATTTTTGAAAAAAGTGATTATCTCGGCTGGGTAAACATTTTTAATAATTTGCCATTTGGTTTCAGAGCAGCTTAATTTAAATTTGCTATTTTTACCCAAACATTCGTTTGGGGAAAAAAAAGTGATTATCTCGGCGAGTCAAGCATTATGAGTAATGTTCCGGTTGGGGTCAGAGCGTCTTCCATGTAAATGTACTATTTCTTGCCACTCATTCAGTTTGGAAAACAAGTCATTATCTCGGAGAGTTAGCATTTTCAATAATTGCCATTAAGTTTCAGAGCAGCTTGCATTTAAATTAGCAATTTTTCGCCAAACATTCGTTTTGGAAAGAAATTGATTTCCTCGTTAAGCATTTTGAGCAATGTACAGTTGGTTTTCAGAGCGTCTTGCATGTCTTGTCAGACATTAATTTTGGAAAAAAGTGATTATCTCGGCTGCGTAAACATTTTTAATAATTTGACATTTGGTTTCAGAGCAGCTTGCATCTCAATTTGCTATTGTTTGCTATAATTGCTATTTTTTCCCAAACATTCATTTTGCGGAAAAAAAAGTGATCTTCTGAGTGTGCTGTGCATTTTCAGGAATTGGCCGGTTTGTTTCAGAGCATCGATCTTCACAATTAACTATTTTTTGGCAATCATTGATTTAGGAAAAAAAGTGATTATCTCGGCGAGTTAACCATTTTGAGAAATTTTCCGTTTGTTTTCAGAGCAGCTTGCATCTAAAGTTACTATTTTGTGCTAACAATTCGTTTTGGAAAAAAGTGATTATCTTGGCGAGTTATTTTGAGTAATTTTCCTTATGGGGTCAGCTTGCATCAAAATTAACAATTTAATGCCTAATATTCATTTTGGGAAAAAAGTTATTATCTCGGCGAATGAACCATTTTGAGTAATTTTCCATTTCGGTTCAGAGCAGTTTGCATCTAAAGTAGCTAGTTTGTGCCAAACATTCATTTTGGAAGAAATGTACAGTTGGTTTTCAGAACGTCTTGCATGAAAATGTACTATTTCTTGTCAAACATTAATTTTGGAAAAAAGTGATTATCTCGGCTGGGTAAACATTTTTAATAATTTGGCGTTTGGTTTCAGAGCAGCTTGCATCTCAATTTGCTATTGTTTGCTATAATTGCTATTTTTTCCCAAACATTCATTACGGAAAAAAGTGATCTTCGGAGTGTGCTGTGCATTTTCAGGAATTGGCCGGTTTGTTTCAGAGCATCGATCTTCACAATTAACTATTTTTTGGCAATCATTGATTTAGGAAAAAAAAATGATTATCTCGGCGAGTTAACCATTATGAGAAATTTTCCGTTTGTTTTCAGAGCAGCTTGCATCTAAAGTTACTACTTTGTGCTAACAATTCGTTTTGGGAAAAAGTGATTATCTCGGCGAGTTATTTTGAGTAATTTTCCTTATGGGGTCAGCTTGCATCAAAATTAACAATTTAATGCCTAATATTCATTTTGGGGAAAAAGTGATTATCTCGGCGAATGAACCATTTTGAGTAATTTTCCATTTCGGTTCAGAGCAGTTTGCATCTAAAGTAGCTAGTTTGTGCCAAACATTCATTTTGGAAAAAAGGTGATTTTCTCGGCGAGTTAAGCATTTTGAGTAATTTACAGGTTCATTTCAGAGCGGTTTGCATGAAAATGTACTATTTCTTGCCAAACATTCAGTTTGGAAAAAAAGTGATGATCTCGGCGAGTTAAGCAGTTTCAATAATTTGCCATTTGGTTTCAGAGCAGCTTAATTTAAATTTGCTATTTTTACCCAAACATTCGTTTGGGGAAAAAAAAGTGATTATCTCGGCGAGATATTAGCAATTTTTCGCCAAACATTGTTAAGCATTTTGAGCAATGTACAGTTGGGTTTCAGAGCGTCTTGCATGAAAATGCACTATTTCTTGTCAAACATTAAATTTTTGAAAAAAGTGATTATCTCGGCTGGGTAAACATTTTTAATAATTTGCCATTTGGTTTCAGAGCAGCTTAATTTAAATTTGCTATTTTTACCCAAACATTCGTTTGGGGAAAAAAAAGTGATTATCTCGGCGAGTCAAGCATTATGAGTAATGTTCCGGTTGGGGTCAGAGCGTCTTCCATGTAAATGTACTATTTCTTGCCACTCATTCAGTTTGGAAAACAAGTCATTATCTCGGAGAGTTAGCATTTTCAATAATTGCCATTAAGTTTCAGAGCAGCTTGCATTTAAATTAGCAATTTTTCGCCAAACATTCGTTTTGGAAAGAAATTGATTTCCTCGTTAAGCATTTTGAGCAATGTACAGTTGGTTTTCAGAGCGTCTTGCATGTCTTGTCAGACATTAATTTTGGAAAAAAGTGATTATCTCGGCTGCGTAAACATTTTTAATAATTTGACATTTGGTTTCAGAGCAGCTTGCATCTCAATTTGCTATTGTTTGCTATAATTGCTATTTTTTCCCAAACATTCATTTTGCGGAAAAAAGTGATCTTCTGAGTGTGCTGTGCATTTTCAGGAATTGGCCGGTTTGTTTCAGAGCATCGATCTTCACAATTAACTATTTTTTGGCAATCATTGATTTAGGAAAAAAAGTGATTATCTCGGCGAGTTAACCATTTTGAGAAATTTTCCGTTTGTTTTCAGAGCAGCTTGCATCTAAAGTTACTATTTTGTGCTAACAATTCGTTTTGGAAAAACGTGATTATCTCGGCGAGTTATTTTGAGTAATTTTCCTTATGGGGTCAGCTTGCATCAAAATTAACAATTTAATGCCTAATATTCATTTTGGGGAAAAAGTGATTATCTCGGCGAATGAACAATTTTGAGTAATTTTCCATTTCGGTTCAGAGCAGTTTGCATCTAAAGTAGCTAGTTTGTGCCAAACATTCATTTTGGAAAAAAGGTGATTTTCTCGGCGAGTTAAGCATTTTGAGTAATTTACATGTTGATTTCAGAGCGGTTTGCATGAAAATGTACTATTTCTTGTCAGACATTAATTTTGGAAAAAAGTGATTATCTCGGCTGGGTAAACATTTTTAATAATTTGCCATTTGGTTTCAGAGCAGCTTGCATCTCAATTTGCTATTGTTTGCTATAATTGCTATTTTTTCCCAAACATTCATTTTGCGGAAAAAAAGTGATCTTCTGAGTGTGCTGTGCATTTTCAGGAATTGGCCGGTTTGTTTCAGAGCATCGATCTTCACAATTAACTATTTTTTGGCAATCATTGATTTAGGAAAAAAAGTGATTATCTCGGCGAGTTAACCATTTTGAGAAATTTTCCGTTTGTTTTCAGAGCAGCTTGCATCTAAAGTTACTATTTTGTGCTAACAATTCGTTTTGGAAAAAAGTGATTATCTCGGCGAGTTATTTTGAGTAATTTTCCTTATGGGGGTCAGCTTGCATCAAAATTAACAATTTAATGCCTAATATTCATTTTGGGGAAAAAGTTATTATCTCGGCGAATGAACCATTTTGAGTATTTTTCCATTTCGGTTCAGCGCAGTTTGCATCTAAAGTAGCTAGTTTGTGCCAAACATTCATTTTGGAAAAAAAGTGATCTTCTCGGCGAGTTAAGCATTTTGAGTAATTTACCGGTTGGTTTCAGAGCGGCTTGCATGAAAATGTACTATTTCTTGCCACACATTCAGTTTGGAAAAAAAGTGATGATCTTGGCGAGTTAAGCAGTTTCAATAATTTGCCATTTGGTTTCAGAGCAGCTTAATTTAAATTTGCTATTTTTACCCAAACATTCGTTTGGGGAAAAAAAAGTGATTATCTCGGCGAGTCAAGCGTTTTGAGTAATGTTCCGGTTGGGGTCAGAGCGTCTTCCATGTAAATGTACAATTTCTTGCCACTCATTCATTTTGGAAAACAAGTCATTATCTCGGAGAGTTAAGCCTTTTCAATAATTGCCATTAAGTTTCAGAGCAGCTTGCATTTAAATTAGCAATTTTTCGCCAAACATTCGTTTTGGAAATAAATTGATTTCCTCGTTAAGCATTTTGAGCAATGTACAGTTGGTTTTCAGAGCGTCTTGCATGAAAATGTACTACTTCTTGTCAGACATTAATTTTGGAAAAAAGTGATTATCTCGACTGGGTAAACATTTTTTATAATTTGACATTTGGTTTCAGAGCAGCTTGCATCTTAATTTGCTATTGTTTGCTATAATAGCTATTTTTTCCCAAACAATCATTTTGCGAAAAAAAGTGGTATGCTGAGTGTGCTGTGCATTTTCAGGAATTGGCCGGTTTGTTTCAGAGCATCGATCTTCACAATTAACTATTTTTTGGCAAACATTGATTTAGGAAAAAAAAGTGATTATCTCGGCGAGTTAACCATTTTGAGAAATTTTCCGTTTGTTTTCAGAGCAGCTTGCATTTTGTGCTAACAATTCGTTTTGGAAAAAAGTGATTATCTCGGCAAGTTATTTTGAGTAATTTTCCATTTCGGTTCAGAGCAGTTTGCATCTAAAGTAGCTAGTTTGTGCCAAACATTCATTTTGGAAAAAAGGTGATTTTCTCGGCGAGTTAAGCATTTTGAGTAATTTACAGGTTGATTTCAGAGCGGTTTGCATGAAAATGTACTATTTCTTGCCAAACATTCAGTTTGGAAAAAAAGTGATGATCTCGGCGAGTTAAGCAGTTTCAATAATTTGCCATTTGGTTTCAGAGCAGCTTGCATTTAAATTAGCAATTTTTCGCCAAACATTCGTTTTGGAAAGAAATTGATTATCTCGGCGAGTCAAGCATTTTGAGTAATTTTCCGGTTGGGGTCAGAGCGTCTTCCATGTAAATGTACTATTTCTTGCCACTCATTCAGTTTCGAAAACAAGTCATTATCTCGGCGAGTTAAGCCTTTTCAAATATTGCCATTTGGTTTCAGAGCAGCTTAATTTAAATTAGCTATTTTTTGCCAAACAGTCGTTTTGGAAAGAAAGTGATTTCCTCGTTAAGCATTTTGAGAAATGTACAGTTGGTTTTCAGAGCGTCTTGCATGAAAATGTACTATTTCTTGTCAAACATTAATTTTGGAAAAAAGTGATTATCTCGGCTGGGTAAACATTTTTAATAATTTGACATTTGGTTTCAGAGCAGCTTGCATCTCAATTTGCTATTGTTTGCTATAATTGCTATTTTTTCCCAAACAATCATTTTGCGGAACAAAGTGATCTTCTGAGTGTGCTGTGCATTTTCAGGAATTGGCCGGTTTGTTTCAGAGCATCGATCTTCACAATTAACTATTTTTTGGCAATCATTGATTTAGGAAAAAAAGTGATTATCTCGACGAGTTAACCATTTTGAGAAATTTTCCGTTTGTTTTCAGAGCAGCTTGCATCGAAAGTTACTATTTTGTGCTAACAATTCGTTTTGGAAAAAAGTGATTATCTCGGCGAGTTATTTTGAGTAATTTTCCTTATGTGGTCAGCTTGCATCAAAATTAACAATTTAATGCCTAATATTCATTTTGGGAAAAAAGTTATTATCTCGGCGAATGAACCATTTTGAGTAATTTTCCATTTCGGTTCAGAGCAGTTTGCATCTAAAGTAGCTAGTTTGTGCCAAACATTCATTTTGGAAGAAATGTACAGTTGGTTTTCAGAACGTCTTGCATGAAAATGTACTATTTCTTGTCAAACATTAATTTTGGAAAAAAGTGATTATCTCGGCTGGGTAAACATTTTTAATAATTTGGCGTTTGGTTTCAGAGCAGCTTGCATCTCAATTTGCTATTGTTTGCTATAATTGCTATTTTTTCCCAAACATTCATTACGGAAAAAAGTGATCTTCGGAGTGTGCTGTGCATTTTCAGGAATTGGCCGGTTTGTTTCAGAGCATCGATCTTCACAATTAACTATTTTTTGGCAATCATTGATTTAGGAAAAAAAAATGATTATCTCGGCGAGTTAACCATTATGAGAAATTTTCCGTTTGTTTTCAGAGCAGCTTGCATCTAAAGTTACTACTTTGTGCTAACAATTCGTTTTGGGAAAAAGTGATTATCTCGGCGAGTTATTTTGAGTAATTTTCCTTATGGGGTCAGCTTGCATCAAAATTAACAATTTAATGCCTAATATTCATTTTGGGGAAAAAGTGATTATCTCGGCGAATGAACCATTTTGAGTAATTTTCCATTTCGGTTCAGAGCAGTTTGCATCTAAAGTAGCTAGTTTGTGCCAAACATTCATTTTCGAAAAAAGGTGATTTTCTCGGCGAGTTAAGCATTTTGAGTAATTTACAGGTTCATTTCAGAGCGGTTTGCATGAAAATGTACTATTTCTTGCCAAACATTCAGTTTGGAAAAAAAGTGATGATCTCGGCGAGTTAAGCAGTTTCAATAATTTGCCATTTGGTTTCAGAGCAGCTTAATTTAAATTTGCTATTTTTACCCAAACATTCGTTTGGGGAAAAAAAAGTGATTATCTCGGCGAGATATTAGCAATTTTTCGCCAAACATTGTTAAGCATTTTGAGCAATGTACAGTTGGGTTTCAGAGCGTCTTGCATGAAAATGTACTATTTCTTGTCAAACATTAAATTTTTGAAAAAAGTGATTATCTCGGCTGGGTGAACATTTTTAATAATTTGCCATTTGGTTTCAGAGCAGCTTAATTTAAATTTGCTATTTTTACCCAAACATTCGTTTGGGGAAAAAAAAGTGATTATCTCGGCGAGTCAAGCATTATGAGTAATGTTCCGGTTGGGGTCAGAGCGTCTTCCATGTAAATGTACTATTTCTTGCCACTCATTCAGTTTGGAAAACAAGTCATTATCTCGGAGAGTTAGCATTTTCAATAATTGCCATTAAGTTTCAGAGCAGCTTGCATTTAAATTAGCAATTTTTCGCCAAACATTCGTTTTGGAAAGAAATTGATTTCCTCGTTAAGCATTTTGAGCAATGTACAGTTGGTTTTCAGAGCGTCTTGCATGTCTTGTCAGACATTAATTTTGGAAAAAAGTGATTATCTCGGCTGCGTAAACATTTTTAATAATTTGACATTTGGTTTCAGAGCAGCTTGCATCTCAATTTGCTATTGTTTGCTATAATTGCTATTTTTTCCCAAACATTCATTTTGCGGAAAAAAAAGTGATCTTCTGAGTGTGCTGTGCATTTTCAGGAATTGGCCGGTTTGTTTCAGAGCATCGATCTTCACAATTAACTATTTTTTGGCAATCATTGATTTAGGAAAAAAAAATGATTATCTCGGCGAGTTAACCATTATGAGAAATTTTCCGTTTGTTTTCAGAGCAGCTTGCATCTAAAGTTACTACTTTGTGCTAACAATTCGTTTTGGGAAAAAGTGATTATCTCGGCGAGTTATTTTGAGTAATTTTCCTTATGGGGTCAGCTTGCATCAAAATTAACAATTTAATGCCTAATATTCATTTTGGGGAAAAAGTGATTATCTCGGCGAATGAACCATTTTGAGTAATTTTCCATTTCGGTTCAGAGCAGTTTGCATCTAAAGTAGCTAGTTTGTGCCAAACATTCATTTTGGAAAAAAGGTGATTTTCTCGGCGAGTTAAGCATTTTGAGTAATTTACAGGTTCATTTCAGAGCGGTTTGCATGAAAATGTACTATTTCTTGCCAAACATTCAGTTTGGAAAAAAAGTGATGATCTCGGCGAGTTAAGCAGTTTCAATAATTTGCCATTTGGTTTCAGAGCAGCTTAATTTAAATTTGCTATTTTTACCCAAACATTCGTTTGGGGAAAAAAAAGTGATTATCTCGGCGAGATATTAGCAATTTTTCGCCAAACATTGTTAAGCATTTTGAGCAATGTACAGTTGGGTTTCAGAGCGTCTTGCATGAAAATGTACTATTTCTTGTCAAACATTAAATTTTTGAAAAAAGTGATTATCTCGGCTGGGTAAACATTTTTAATAATTTGCCATTTGGTTTCAGAGCAGCTTAATTTAAATTTGCTATTTTTACCCAAACATTCGTTTGGGGAAAAAAAAGTGATTATCTCGGCGAGTCAAGCATTATGAGTAATGTTCCGGTTGGGGTCAGAGCGTCTTCCATGTAAATGTACTATTTCTTGCCACTCATTCAGTTTGGAAAACAAGTCATTATCTCGGAGAGTTAGCATTTTCAATAATTGCCATTAAGTTTCAGAGCAGCTTGCATTTAAATTAGCAATTTTTCGCCAAACATTCGTTTTGGAAAGAAATTGATTTCCTCGTTAAGCATTTTGAGCAATGTACAGTTGGTTTTCAGAGCGTCTTGCATGTCTTGTCAGACATTAATTTTGGAAAAAAGTGATTATCTCGGCTGCGTAAACATTTTTAATAATTTGACATTTGGTTTCAGAGCAGCTTGCATCTCAATTTGCTATTGTTTGCTATAATTGCTATTTTTTCCCAAACATTCATTTTGCGGAAAAAAAAGTGATCTTCTGAGTGTGCTGTGCATTTTCAGGAATTGGCCGGTTTGTTTCAGAGCATCGATCTTCACAATTAACTATTTTTTGGCAATCATTGATTTAGGAAAAAAAGTGATTATCTCGGCGAGTTAACCATTTTGAGAAATTTTCCGTTTGTTTTCAGAGCAGCTTGCATCTAAAGTTACTATTTTGTGCTAACAATTCGTTTTGGAAAAAAGTGATTATCTCGGCGAGTTATTTTGAGTAATTTTCCTTATGGGGTCAGCTTGCATCAAAATTAACAATTTAATGCCTAATATTCATTTTGGGAAAAAAGTTATTATCTCGGCGAATGAACCATTTTGAGTAATTTTCCATTTCGGTTCAGAGCAGTTTGCATCTAAAGTAGCTAGTTTGTGCCAAACATTCATTTTGGAAGAAATGTACAGTTGGTTTTCAGAACGTCTTGCATGAAAATGTACTATTTCTTGTCAAACATTAATTTTGGAAAAAAGTGATTATCTCGGCTGGGTAAACATTTTTAATAATTTGGCGTTTGGTTTCAGAGCAGCTTGCATCTCAATTTGCTATTGTTTGCTATAATTGCTATTTTTTCCCAAACATTCATTACGGAAAAAAGTGATCTTCGGAGTGTGCTGTGCATTTTCAGGAATTGGCCGGTTTGTTTCAGAGCATCGATCTTCACAATTAACTATTTTTTGGCAATCATTGATTTAGGAAAAAAAAATGATTATCTCGGCGAGTTAACCATTATGAGAAATTTTCCGTTTGTTTTCAGAGCAGCTTGCATCTAAAGTTACTACTTTGTGCTAACAATTCGTTTTGGGAAAAAGTGATTATCTCGGCGAGTTATTTTGAGTAATTTTCCTTATGGGGTCAGCTTGCATCAAAATTAACAATTTAATGCCTAATATTCATTTTGGGGAAAAAGTGATTATCTCGGCGAATGAACCATTTTGAGTAATTTTCCATTTCGGTTCAGAGCAGTTTGCATCTAAAGTAGCTAGTTTGTGCCAAACATTCATTTTGGAAAAAAGGTGATTTTCTCGGCGAGTTAAGCATTTTGAGTAATTTACAGGTTCATTTCAGAGCGGTTTGCATGAAAATGTACTATTTCTTGCCAAACATTCAGTTTGGAAAAAAAGTGATGATCTCGGCGAGTTAAGCAGTTTCAATAATTTGCCATTTGGTTTCAGAGCAGCTTAATTTAAATTTGCTATTTTTACCCAAACATTCGTTTGGGGAAAAAAAAGTGATTATCTCGGCGAGATATTAGCAATTTTTCGCCAAACATTGTTAAGCATTTTGAGCAATGTACAGTTGGGTTTCAGAGCGTCTTGCATGAAAATGCACTATTTCTTGTCAAACATTAAATTTTTGAAAAAAGTGATTATCTCGGCTGGGTAAACATTTTTAATAATTTGCCATTTGGTTTCAGAGCAGCTTAATTTAAATTTGCTATTTTTACCCAAACATTCGTTTGGGGAAAAAAAAGTGATTATCTCGGCGAGTCAAGCATTATGAGTAATGTTCCGGTTGGGGTCAGAGCGTCTTCCATGTAAATGTACTATTTCTTGCCACTCATTCAGTTTGGAAAACAAGTCATTATCTCGGAGAGTTAGCATTTTCAATAATTGCCATTAAGTTTCAGAGCAGCTTGCATTTAAATTAGCAATTTTTCGCCAAACATTCGTTTTGGAAAGAAATTGATTTCCTCGTTAAGCATTTTGAGCAATGTACAGTTGGTTTTCAGAGCGTCTTGCATGTCTTGTCAGACATTAATTTTGGAAAAAAGTGATTATCTCGGCTGCGTAAACATTTTTAATAATTTGACATTTGGTTTCAGAGCAGCTTGCATCTCAATTTGCTATTGTTTGCTATAATTGCTATTTTTTCCCAAACATTCATTTTGCGGAAAAAAGTGATCTTCTGAGTGTGCTGTGCATTTTCAGGAATTGGCCGGTTTGTTTCAGAGCATCGATCTTCACAATTAACTATTTTTTGGCAATCATTGATTTAGGAAAAAAAGTGATTATCTCGGCGAGTTAACCATTTTGAGAAATTTTCCGTTTGTTTTCAGAGCAGCTTGCATCTAAAGTTACTATTTTGTGCTAACAATTCGTTTTGGAAAAACGTGATTATCTCGGCGAGTTATTTTGAGTAATTTTCCTTATGGGGTCAGCTTGCATCAAAATTAACAATTTAATGCCTAATATTCATTTTGGGGAAAAAGTGATTATCTCGGCGAATGAACAATTTTGAGTAATTTTCCATTTCGGTTCAGAGCAGTTTGCATCTAAAGTAGCTAGTTTGTGCCAAACATTCATTTTGGAAAAAAGGTGATTTTCTCGGCGAGTTAAGCATTTTGAGTAATTTACAGGTTGATTTCAGAGCGGTTTGCATGAAAATGTACTATTTCTTGTCAGACATTAATTTTGGAAAAAAGTGATTATCTCGGCTGGGTAAACATTTTTAATAATTTGCCATTTGGTTTCAGAGCAGCTTGCATCTCAATTTGCTATTGTTTGCTATAATTGCTATTTTTTCCCAAACATTCATTTTGCGGAAAAAAAGTGATCTTCTGAGTGTGCTGTGCATTTTCAGGAATTGGCCGGTTTGTTTCAGAGCATCGATCTTCACAATTAACTATTTTTTGGCAATCATTGATTTAGGAAAAAAAGTGATTATCTCGGCGAGTTAACCATTTTGAGAAATTTTCCGTTGGTTTTCAGAGCAGCTTGCATCTAAAGTTACTATTTTGTGCTAACAATTCGTTTTGGAAAAAAGTGATTATCTCGGCGAGTTATTTTGAGTAATTTTCCTTATGGGGGTCAGCTTGCATCAAAATTAACAATTTAATGCCTAATATTCATTTTGGGGAAAAAGTTATTATCTCGGCGAATGAACCATTTTGAGTATTTTTCCATTTCGGTTCAGCGCAGTTTGCATCTAAAGTAGCTAGTTTGTGCCAAACATTCATTTTGGAAAAAAAGTGATCTTCTCGGCGAGTTAAGCATTTTGAGTAATTTACCGGTTGATTTCAGAGCGGCTTGCATGAAAATGTACTATTTCTTGCCACACATTCAGTTTGGAAAAAAAGTGATGATCTTGGCGAGTTAAGCAGTTTCAATAATTTGCCATTTGGTTTCAGAGCAGCTTAATTTAAATTTGCTATTTTTACCCAAACATTCGTTTGGGGAAAAAAAAGTGATTATCTCGGCGAGTCAAGCGTTTTGAGTAATGTTCCGGTTGGGGTCAGAGCGTCTTCCATGTAAATGTACAATTTCTTGCCACTCATTCATTTTGGAAAACAAGTCATTATCTCGGAGAGTTAAGCCTTTTCAATAATTGCCATTAAGTTTCAGAGCAGCTTGCATTTAAATTAGCAATTTTTCGCCAAACATTCGTTTTGGAAATAAATTGATTTCCTCGTTAAGCATTTTGAGCAATGTACAGTTGGTTTTCAGAGCGTCTTGCATGAAAATGTACTACTTCTTGTCAGACATTAATTTTGGAAAAAAGTGATTATCTCGACTGGGTAAACATTTTTTATAATTTGACATTTGGTTTCAGAGCAGCTTGCATCTTAATTTGCTATTGTTTGCTATAATAGCTATTTTTTCCCAAACAATCATTTTGCGAAAAAAAGTGGTATGCTGAGTGTGCTGTGCATTTTCAGGAATTGGCCGGTTTGTTTCAGAGCATCGATCTTCACAATTAACTATTTTTTGGCAAACATTGATTTAGGAAAAAAAAGTGATTATCTCGGCGAGTTAACCATTTTGAGAAATTTTCCGTTTGTTTTCAGAGCAGCTTGCATTTTGTGCTAACAATTCGTTTTGGAAAAAAGTGATTATCTCGGCAAGTTATTTTGAGTAATTTTCCATTTCGGTTCAGAGCAGTTTGCATCTAAAGTAGCTAGTTTGTGCCAAACATTCATTTTGGAAAAAAGGTGATTTTCTCGGCGAGTTAAGCATTTTGAGTAATTTACAGGTTGATTTCAGAGCGGTTTGCATGAAAATGTACTATTTCTTGCCAAACATTCAGTTTGGAAAAAAAGTGATGATCTCGGCGAGTTAAGCAGTTTCAATAATTTGCCATTTGGTTTCAGAGCAGCTTGCATTTAAATTAGCAATTTTTCGCCAAACATTCGTTTTGGAAAGAAATTGATTATCTCGGCGAGTCAAGCATTTTGAGTAATTTTCCGGTTGGGGTCAGAGCGTCTTCCATGTAAATGTACTATTTCTTGCCACTCATTCAGTTTCGAAAACAAGTCATTATCTCGGCGAGTTAAGCCTTTTCAAATATTGCCATTTGGTTTCAGAGCAGCTTAATTTAAATTAGCTATTTTTTGCCAAACAGTCGTTTTGGAAAGAAAGTGATTTCCTCGTTAAGCATTTTGAGAAATGTACAGTTGGTTTTCAGAGCGTCTTGCATGAAAATGTACTATTTCTTGTCAAACATTAATTTTGGAAAAAAGTGATTATCTCGGCTGGGTAAACATTTTTAATAATTTGACATTTGGTTTCAGAGCAGCTTGCATCTCAATTTGCTATTGTTTGCTATAATTGCTATTTTTTCCCAAACAATCATTTTGCGGAACAAAGTGATCTTCTGAGTGTGCTGTGCATTTTCAGGAATTGGCCGGTTTGTTTCAGAGCATCGATCTTCACAATTAACTATTTTTTGGCAATCATTGATTTAGGAAAAAAAGTGATTATCTCGACGAGTTAACCATTTTGAGAAATTTTCCGTTTGTTTTCAGAGCAGCTTGCATCGAAAGTTACTATTTTGTGCTAACAATTCGTTTTGGAAAAAAGTGATTATCTCGGCGAGTTATTTTGAGTAATTTTCCTTATGGGGTCAGCTTGCATCAAAATTAACAATTTAATGCCTAATATTCATTTTGGGAAAAAAGTTATTATCTCGGCGAATGAACCATTTTGAGTAATTTTCCATTTCGGTTCAGAGCAGTTTGCATCTAAAGTAGCTAGTTTGTGCCAAACATTCATTTTGGAAGAAATGTACAGTTGGTTTTCAGAACGTCTTGCATGAAAATGTACTATTTCTTGTCAAACATTAATTTTGGAAAAAAGTGATTATCTCGGCTGGGTAAACATTTTTAATAATTTGGCGTTTGGTTTCAGAGCAGCTTGCATCTCAATTTGCTATTGTTTGCTATAATTGCTATTTTTTCCCAAACATTCATTACGGAAAAAAGTGATCTTCGGAGTGTGCTGTGCATTTTCAGGAATTGGCCGGTTTGTTTCAGAGCATCGATCTTCACAATTAACTATTTTTTGGCAATCATTGATTTAGGAAAAAAAAATGATTATCTCGGCGAGTTAACCATTATGAGAAATTTTCCGTTTGTTTTCAGAGCAGCTTGCATCTAAAGTTACTACTTTGTGCTAACAATTCGTTTTGGGAAAAAGTGATTATCTCGGCGAGTTATTTTGAGTAATTTTCCTTATGGGGTCAGCTTGCATCAAAATTAACAATTTAATGCCTAATATTCATTTTGGGGAAAAAGTGATTATCTCGGCGAATGAACCATTTTGAGTAATTTTCCATTTCGGTTCAGAGCAGTTTGCATCTAAAGTAGCTAGTTTGTGCCAAACATTCATTTTCGAAAAAAGGTGATTTTCTCGGCGAGTTAAGCATTTTGAGTAATTTACAGGTTCATTTCAGAGCGGTTTGCATGAAAATGTACTATTTCTTGCCAAACATTCAGTTTGGAAAAAAAGTGATGATCTCGGCGAGTTAAGCAGTTTCAATAATTTGCCATTTGGTTTCAGAGCAGCTTAATTTAAATTTGCTATTTTTACCCAAACATTCGTTTGGGGAAAAAAAAGTGATTATCTCGGCGAGATATTAGCAATTTTTCGCCAAACATTGTTAAGCATTTTGAGCAATGTACAGTTGGGTTTCAGAGCGTCTTGCATGAAAATGTACTATTTCTTGTCAAACATTAAATTTTTGAAAAAAGTGATTATCTCGGCTGGGTAAACATTTTTAATAATTTGCCATTTGGTTTCAGAGCAGCTTAATTTAAATTTGCTATTTTTACCCAAACATTCGTTTGGGGAAAAAAAAGTGATTATCTCGGCGAGTCAAGCATTATGAGTAATGTTCCGGTTGGGGTCAGAGCGTCTTCCATGTAAATGTACTATTTCTTGCCACTCATTCAGTTTGGAAAACAAGTCATTATCTCGGAGAGTTAGCATTTTCAATAATTGCCATTAAGTTTCAGAGCAGCTTGCATTTAAATTAGCAATTTTTCGCCAAACATTCGTTTTGGAAAGAAATTGATTTCCTCGTTAAGCATTTTGAGCAATGTACAGTTGGTTTTCAGAGCGTCTTGCATGTCTTGTCAGACATTAATTTTGGAAAAAAGTGATTATCTCGGCTGCGTAAACATTTTTAATAATTTGACATTTGGTTTCAGAGCAGCTTGCATCTCAATTTGCTATTGTTTGCTATAATTGCTATTTTTTCCCAAACATTCATTTTGCGGAAAAAAAAGTGATCTTCTGAGTGTGCTGTGCATTTTCAGGAATTGGCCGGTTTGTTTCAGAGCATCGATCTTCACAATTAACTATTTTTTGGCAATCATTGATTTAGGAAAAAAAAATGATTATCTCGGCGAGTTAACCATTATGAGAAATTTTCCGTTTGTTTTCAGAGCAGCTTGCATCTAAAGTTACTACTTTGTGCTAACAATTCGTTTTGGGAAAAAGTGATTATCTCGGCGAGTTATTTTGAGTAATTTTCCTTATGGGGTCAGCTTGCATCAAAATTAACAATTTAATGCCTAATATTCATTTTGGGGAAAAAGTGATTATCTCGGCGAATGAACCATTTTGAGTAATTTTCCATTTCGGTTCAGAGCAGTTTGCATCTAAAGTAGCTAGTTTGTGCCAAACATTCATTTTGGAAAAAAGGTGATTTTCTCGGCGAGTTAAGCATTTTGAGTAATTTACAGGTTCATTTCAGAGCGGTTTGCATGAAAATGTACTATTTCTTGCCAAACATTCAGTTTGGAAAAAAAGTGATGATCTCGGCGAGTTAAGCAGTTTCAATAATTTGCCATTTGGTTTCAGAGCAGCTTAATTTAAATTTGCTATTTTTGCCCAAACATTCGTTTGGGGAAAAAAAAGTGATTATCTCGGCGAGATATTAGCAATTTTTCGCCAAACATTGTTAAGCATTTTGAGCAATGTACAGTTGGGTTTCAGAGCGTCTTGCATGAAAATGTACTATTTCTTGTCAAACATTAAATTTTTGAAAAAAGTGATTATCTCGGCTGGGTAAACATTTTTAATAATTTGCCATTTGGTTTCAGAGCAGCTTAATTTAAATTTGCTATTTTTACCCAAACATTCGTTTGGGGAAAAAAAAGTGATTATCTCGGCGAGTCAAGCATTATGAGTAATGTTCCGGTTGGGGTCAGAGCGTCTTCCATGTAAATGTACTATTTCTTGCCACTCATTCAGTTTGGAAAACAAGTCATTATCTCGGAGAGTTAGCATTTTCAATAATTGCCATTAAGTTTCAGAGCAGCTTGCATTTAAATTAGCAATTTTTCGCCAAACATTCGTTTTGGAAAGAAATTGATTTCCTCGTTAAGCATTTTGAGCAATGTACAGTTGGTTTTCAGAGCGTCTTGCATGTCTTGTCAGACATTAATTTTGGAAAAAAGTGATTATCTCGGCTGCGTAAACATTTTTAATAATTTGACATTTGGTTTCAGAGCAGCTTGCATCTCAATTTGCTATTGTTTGCTATAATTGCTATTTTTTCCCAAACATTCATTTTGCGGAAAAAAAAGTGATCTTCTGAGTGTGCTGTGCATTTTCAGGAATTGGCCGGTTTGTTTCAGAGCATCGATCTTCACAATTAACTATTTTTTGGCAATCATTGATTTAGGAAAAAAAGTGATTATCTCGGCGAGTTAACCATTATGAGAAATTTTCCGTTTGGTTTCAGAGCAGCTTGCATCTAAAGTTACTATTTTGTGCGAACAATTTGTTTTGGAAAAAACTGAATATCTCGGCGAGTTATTTTGAGTAATTTTCCTTATGGGGTCAGCTTGCATCAAAATTAACAATTTAATGCCTAATATTCATTTTGGGGAAAAAGTGATTATCTCGGCGAATGAACAATGTTGAGTAATTTTCCATTTCGGTTCAGAGCAGTTTGCATTTAAAGTAGCTAGTTTGTGCCAAACATTCATTTTGGAAAAAAGTGATTTTCTCGGCGAGTTAAGCATTTTGAGTAATTTACCGGTTGATTTCAGAGCGTCTTGCATGAAAATGTACTATTTCTTGCCACACATTTATTTTGAAAAAAAAGTGATGATCTCGGCGAGTTAAGCATTTTCAATAATTTGCCATTTGGTTTCAGAGCAGCTTAATTTAAATTTCCTATTTTTTCCCAAACATTCGTTTTGGAAAGAAATTGATTATCTCGGCGAGTCAAGCATTTTGAGTAATTTTCCGGTTGGGGTCAGAGCGTCTTCCATGTAAATGTACTATTTCTTGCCACTCATTCAGTTTCGAAAACAAGTCATTATCTCGGCGAGTTAAGCCTTTTCAAATATTGCCATTTGGTTTCAGAGCAGCTTAATTTAAATTAGCTATTTTTTGCCAAACAGTCGTTTTGGAAAGAAAGTGATTTCCTCGTTAAGCATTTTGAGAAATGTACAGTTGGTTTTCAGAGCGTCTTGCATGAAAATGTACTATTTCTTGTCAAACATTAATTATGGAAAAAAGTGATTATCTCGGCTGGGTAAACATTTTTAATAATTTGACATTTGGTTTCAGAGCAGCTTGCATCTCAATTTGCTATTGTTTGCTATAATTGCTATTTTTTCCCAAACATTCATTTTGCGGAAAAAAAGTGATCTTCTGAGTGTGCTGTGCATTTTCAGGAATTGGCCGGTTTGTTTCAGAGCATCGATCTTCACAATTAACTATTTTTTGGCAATCATTGATTTAGGAAAAAAAGTGATTATCTCGGCGAGTTAACCATTTTGAGAAATTTTCCGTTTGTTTTCAGAGCAGCTTGCATCTAAAGTTACTATTTTGTGCTAACAATTCGTTTTGGAAAAAAGTGATTATCTCGGCGAGTTATTTTGAGTAATTTTCCTTCAGGGGGTCAGCTTGCATCAAAATTAACAATTTAAGGCCTAATATTCATTTTGGGGAAAAAGTTATTATCTCGGCGAATGAACCATTTTGAGTATTTTTCCATTTCGGTTCAGCGCAGTTTGCATCTAAAGTAGCTAGTTTGTGCCAAACATTCATTTTGGAAAAAAAGTGATCTTCTCGGCGAGTTAAGCATTTTGAGTAATTTACCGGTTGATTTCAGAGCGGCTTGCATGAAAATGTACTATTTCTTGCCACACATTCAGTTTGGAAAAAAAGTGATGATCTTGGCGAGTTAAGCAGTTTCAATAATTTGCCATTTGGTTTCAGAGCAGCTTAATTTAAATTTGCTATTTTTACCCAAACATTCGTTTGGGGAAAAAAAAGTGATTATCTCGGCGAGTCAAGCGTTTTGAGTAATGTTCCGGTTGGGGTCAGAGCGTCTTCCATGTAAATGTACAATTTCTTGCCACTCATTCATTTTGGAAAACAAGTCATTATCTCGGTGAGTTAAGCCTTTTCAATAATTGCCATTAAGTTTCAGAGCAGCTTGCATTTAAATTAGCAATTTTTCGCCAAACATTCGTTTTGGAAATAAATTGATTTCCTCGTTAAGCATTTTGAGCAATGTACAGTTGGTTTTCAGAGCGTCTTGCATGAAAATGTACTACTTCTTGTCAGACATTAATTTTGGAAAAAAGTGATTATCTCGACTGGGTAAACATTTTTTATAATTTGACATTTGGTTTCAGAGCAGCTTGCATCTTAATTTGCTATTGTTTGCTATAATTGCTATTTTTTCCCAAACAATCATTTTGCGAAAAAAAGTGGTATGCTGAGTGTGCTGTGCATTTTCAGGAATTGGCCGGTTTGTTTCAGAGCATCGATCTTCACAATTAACTATTTTTTGGCAATCATTGATTTAAGAAAAAAAAGTGATTATCTCGGCGAGTTAACCATTTTGAGAAATTTTCCGTTTGTTTTCAGAGCAGCTTGCATTTTGTGCTAACAATTCGTTTTGGAAAAAAGTGATTATCTCGGCAAGTTATTTTGAGTAATTTTCCTTATGGGGGTCAGAGCAGCTTGCATCAAAATTAACAATTTAATGCCTAATATTCATTTTGGAGAAAAAGTGATTATCTCGGCGAATGAACCATTTTGAGTAATTTTCCATTTCGGTTCAGAGCAGTTTGCATCTAAAGTAGCTAGTTTGTGCCAAACATTCATTTTGGAAGAAATGTACAGTTGGTTTTCAGAACGTCTTGCATGAAAATGTACTATTTCTTGTCAAACATTAATTTTGGAAAAAATTGATTATCTCGGCTGGGTAAACATTTTTAATAATTTGGCATTTGGTTTCAGAGCAGCTTGCATCTCAATTTGCTATAATTGCTATTTTTTCCCAAACATTCATTTTGCGGAAAAAAGTGATCTTCGGAGTATGCTGTGCATTTTCAGGAATTGGCCGGTTTGCTTCAGAGCATCGATCTTCACAATTAACTATTTTTTGGCAATCATTGATTAAGGGAAAAAAAATGATTATCTCGGCGAGTTAACCATTATGAGAAATTTTCCGTTTGTTTTCAGAGCAGCTTGCATCTAAAGTTACTATTTTGTGCTAACAATTCGTTTTGGGAAAAAGTGATTATCTCGGCGAGTTATTTTGAGTAATTTTCCTTATGGGGTCAGCTTGCATCAAAATTAACAATTTAATGCCTAATATTCATTTTGGGGAAAAAGTGATTATCTCGGCGAATGAACCATTTTGAGTAATTTTCCATTTCGGTTCAGAGCAGTTTGCATCTAAAGTAGCTAGTTTGTGCCAAACATTCATTTTGGAAAAAAGGTGATTTTCTCGGCGAGTTAAGCATTTTGAGTAATTTACAGGTTGATTTCAGAGCGGTTTGCATGAAAATGTACTATTTCTTGCCAAACATTCAGTTTGGAAAAAAAGTGATGATCTCGGCGAGTTAAGCAGTTTCAATAATTTGCCATTTGGTTTCAGAGCAGCTTGCATTTAAATTAGCAATTTTTCGCCAAACATTCGTTTTGGAAATAAATTGATTTCCTCGTTAAGCATTTTGAGCAATGTACAGTTGGTTTTCAGAGCGTCTTGCATGAAAATGTACTACTTCTTGTCAGACATTAATTTTGGAAAAAAGTGATTATTTCGACTGGGTAAACATTTTTTATAATTTGACATTTGGTTTCAGAGCAGCTTGCGTCTTAATTTGCTATTGTTTGCTATAATAGCTATTTTTTCCCAAACAATCATTTTGCGAAAAAAAGTGATCTTCTGAGTGTGCTGTGCATTTTCAGGAATTGGCCGGTTTGTTTCAGAGCATCGATCTTCACAATTAACTATTTTTTGGCAATCATTGATTTAGGAAAAAAAGTGATTATCTCGGCGAGTTAACCATTATGAGAAATTTTCCGTTTGTTTTCAGAGCAGCTTGCATCTAAAGTTATTATTTTGTGCTAACAATTCGTTTTGGGAAAAAGTGATTATCTCGGCGAGTTATTTTGAGTAATTTTCCTTATGGGGTCAGCTTGCATCAAAATTAACAATTTAATGCCTAATATTCATTTTGGGGAAAAAGTGATTATCTCGGCGAATGAACCATTTTGAGTAATTTTCCATTTCGGTTCAGAGCAGTTTGCATCTAAAGTAGCTAGTTTGTGCCAAACATTCATTTTGGAAAAAAGGTGATTTTCTCGGCGAGTTAAGCATTTTGAGTAATTTACAGGTTGATTTCAGAGCGGTTTGCATGAAAATGTACTATTTCTTGCCAAACATTCAGTTTGGGAAAAAAGTGATGATCTCGGCGAGTTAAGCAGTTTCAATAATTTGCCATTTGGTTTCAGAGCAGCTTGCATTTAAATTAGCAATTTTTCGCCAAACATTCGTTTTGGAAAGAAATTGATTTCCTCGTTAAGCATTTTGAGCAATGTACAGTTGGTTTTCAGAGCGTCTTGCATGAAAATGTACTATTTCTTGTCAAACATTAAATTTGGAAAAAAGTGATTATCTCGGCTGGGTAAACATTTTTAATAATTTGACATTTGGTTTCAGAGCAGCTTGCATCTCAATTTGCTATTGTTTGCTATAATTGCTATTTTTTCCCAAACATTCATTTTGCGGAAAAAAAGTGATCTTCTGAGTGTGCTGTGCATTTTCAGGAATTGCCCGGTTTGTTTCAGAGCATCGATCTTCACAATTAACTATTTTTTGGCAATCATTGATTTAGGAAAAAAAGTGATTATCTCGGCGAGTTAACCATTTTGAGAAATTTTCCGTTTGTTTTCAGAGCAGCTTGCATCTAAAGTTACTATTTTGTGCTAACAATTCGTTTTGGAAAAAAGTGATTATCTCGGCGAGTTATTTTGAGTAATTTTCCTTATGGGGGTCAGCTTGCATCAAAATTAACAATTTAATGCCTAATATTCATTTTGGGGAAAAAGTTATTATCTCGGCGAATGAACCATTTTGAGTATTTTTCCATTTCGGTTCAGCGCAGTTTGCATCTAAAGTAGCTAGTTTGTGCCAAACATTCATTTTGGGAAAAAAGTGATCTTCTCGGCGAGTTAAGCATTTTGAGTAATTTACCGGTTGATTTCAGAGCGGCTTGCATGAAAATGTACTATTTCTTGCCACACATTCAGTTTGGAAAAAAAGTGATGATCTTGGCGAGTTAAGCAGTTTCAATAATTTGCCATTTGGTTTCAGAGCAGCTTAATTTAAATTTGCTATTTTTACCCAAACATTCGTTTGGGGAAAAAAAAGTGATTATCTCGGCGAGTCAAGCGTTTTGAGTAATGTTCCGGTTGGGGTCAGAGCGTCTTCCATGTAAATGTACAATTTCTTGCCACTCATTCATTTTGGAAAACAAGTCATTATCTCGGAGAGTTAAGCCTTTTCAATAATTGCCATTAAGTTTCAGAGCAGCTTGCATTTAAATTAGCAATTTTTCGCCAAACATTCGTTTTGGAAATAAATTGATTTCCTCGTTAAGCATTTTGAGCAATGTACAGTTGGTTTTCAGAGCGTCTTGCATGAAAATGTACTACTTCTTGTCAGACATTAATTTTGGAAAAAAGTGATTATCTCGACTGGGTAAACATTTTTTATAATTTGACATTTGGTTTCAGAGCAGCTTGCATCTTAATTTGCTATTGTTTGCTATAATAGCTATTTTTTCCCAAACAATCATTTTGCGAAAAAAAGTGGTATGCTGAGTGTGCTGTGCATTTTCAGGAATTGGCCGGTTTGTTTCAGAGCATCGATCTTCACAATTAACTATTTTTTGGCAATCATTGATTTAGGAAAAAAAAGTGATTATCTCGGCGAGTTAACCATTTTGAGAAATATTCCGTTTGTTTTCAGAGCAGCTTGCATCTAAAGTTACTATTTTGTGCTAACAATTCGTTTTGGAAAAAAGTGATTATCTCGGCGAGTTATTTTGAGTAATTTTCCTTATGGGGGTCAGCTTGCATCAAAATTAACAATTTAATGCCTAATATTCATTTTGGGGAAAAAGTTATTACCTCGGCGAATGAACCATTTTGAGTATTTTTCCATTTCGGTTCAGCGCAGTTTGCATCTAAAGTAGCTAGTTTGTGCCAAACATTCATTTTGGGAAAAAAGTGATCTTCTCGGCGAGTTAAGCATTTTGAGTAATTTACCGGTTGATTTCAGAGCGGCTTGCATGAAAATGTACTATTTCTTGCCACACATTCAGTTTGGAAAAAAAGTGATGATCTTGGCGAGTTAAGCAGTTTCAATAATTTGCCATTTGGTTTCAGAGCAGCTTAATTTAAATTTGCTATTTTTACCCAAACATTCGTTTGGGGAAAAAAAAGTGATTATCTCGGCGAGTCAAGCGTTTTGAGTAATGTTCCGGTTGGGGTCAGAGCGTCTTCCATGTAAATGTACAATTTCTTGCCACTCATTCATTTTGGAAAACAAGTCATTATCTCGGAGAGTTAAGCCTTTTCAATAATTGCCATTAAGTTTCAGAGCAGCTTGCATTTAAATTAGCAATTTTTCGCCAAACATTCGTTTTGGAAATAAATTGATTTCCTCGTTAAGCATTTTGAGCAATGTACAGTTGGTTTTCAGAGCGTCTTGCTTGAAAATGTACTACTTCTTGTCAGACATTAATTTTGGAAAAAAGTGATTATCTCGACTGGGTAAACATTTTTTATAATTTGACATTTGGTTTCAGAGCAGCTTGCATCTCAATTTGCTATAATTGCTATTTTTTCCCAAACATTCATTTTGCGGAAAAAAGTGATCTTCGGAGTATGCTGTGCATTTTCAGGAATTGGCCGGTTTGCTTCAGAGCATCGATCTTCACAATTAACTATTTTTTGGCAATCATTGATTAAGGGAAAAAAAATGATTATCTCGGCGAGTTAACCATTATGAGAAATTTTCCGTTTGTTTTCAGAGCAGCTTGCATCTAAAGTTACTATTTTGTGCTAACAATTCGTTTTGGGAAAAAGTGATTATCTCGGCGAGTTATTTTGAGTAATTTTCCTTATGGGGTCAGCTTGCATCAAAATTAACAATTTAATGCCTAATATTCATTTTGGGGAAAAAGTGATTATCTCGGCGAATGAACCATTTTGAGTAATTTTCCATTTCGGTTCAGAGCAGTTTGCATCTAAAGTAGCTAGTTTGTGCCAAACATTCATTTTGGAAGAAATGTACAGTTGGTTTTCAGAACGTCTTGCATGAAAATGTACTATTTCTTGTCAAACATTAATTTTGGAAAAAATTGATTATCTCGGCTGGGTAAACATTTTTAATAATTTGGCATTTGGTTTCAGAGCAGCTTGCATCTCAATTTGCTATAATTGCTATTTTTTCCCAAACATTCATTTTGCGGAAAAAAGTGATCTTCGGAGTGTGCTGTGCATTTTCAGGAATTGGCCGGTTTGTTTCAGAGCATCGATCTTCACAATTAACTATTTTTTGGCAATCATTGATTTAGGAAAAAAAGTGATTATCTCGGCGAGTTAACCATTATGAGAAATTTTCCGTTTGTTTTCAGAGCAGCTTGCATCTAAAGTTACTATTTTGTGCTAACAATTCGTTTTGGGAAAAAGTGATTATCTCGGCGAGTTATTTTGAGTAATTTTCCTTATGGGGTCAGCTTGCATCAAAATTAACAATTTAATGCCTAATATTCATTTTGGGGAAAAAGTGATTATCTCGGCGAATGAACCATTTTGAGTAATTTTCCATTTCGGTTCAGAGCAGTTTGCATCTAAAGTAGCTAGTTTGTGCCAAACATTCATTTTGGAAAAAAGGTGATTTTCTCGGCGAGTTAAGCATTTTGAGTAATTTACAGGTTGATTTCAGAGCGGTTTGCATGAAAATGTACTATTTCTTGCCAAACATTCAGTTTGGAAAAAAAGTGATGATCTCGGCGAGTTAAGCAGTTTCAATAATTTGCCATTTGGTTTCAGAGCAGCTTGCATTTAAATTAGCAATTTTTCGCCAAACATTCGTTTTGGAAATAAATTGATTTCCTCGTTAAGCATTTTGAGCAATGTACAGTTGGTTTTCAGAGCGTCTTGCATGAAAATGTACTACTTCTTGTCAGACATTAATTTTGGAAAAAAGTGATTATTTCGACTGGGTAAACATTTTTTATAATTTGACATTTGGTTTCAGAGCAGCTTGCGTCTTAATTTGCTATTGTTTGCTATAATAGCTATTTTTTCCCAAACAATCATTTTGCGAAAAAAAGTGATCTTCTGAGTGTGGTGTGCATTTTCAGGAATTGGCCGGTTTGTTTCAGAGCATCGATCTTCACAATTAACTATTTTTTGGCAATCATTGATTTAGGAAAAAAAGTGATTATCTCGGCGAGTTAACCATTATGAGAAATTTTCCGTTTGTTTTCAGAGCAGCTTGCATCTAAAGTTATTATTTTGTGCTAACAATTCGTTTTGGGAAAAAGTGATTATCTCGGCGAGTTATTTTGAGTAATTTTCCTTATGGGGTCAGCTTGCATCAAAATTAACAATTTAATGCCTAATATTCATTTTGGGGAAAAAGTGATTATCTCGGCGAATGAACCATTTTGAGTAATTTTCCATTTCGGTTCAGAGCAGTTTGCATCTAAAGTAGCTAGTTTGTGCCAAACATTCATTTTGGAAAAAAGGTGATTTTCTCGGCGAGTTAAGCATTTTGAGTAATTTACAGGTTGATTTCAGAGCGGTTTGCATGAAAATGTACTATTTCTTGCCAAACATTCAGTTTGGAAAAAAAGTGATGATCTCGGCGAGTTAAGCAGTTTCAATAATTTGCCATTTGGTTTCAGAGCAGCTTGCATTTAAATTAGCAATTTTTCGCCAAACATTCGTTTTGGAAATAAATTGATTTCCTCGTTAAGCATTTTGAGCAATGTACAGTTGGTTTTCAGAGCGTCTTGCATGAAAATGTACTACTTCTTGTCAGACATTAATTTTGGAAAAAAGTGATTATTTCGACTGGGTAAACATTTTTTATAATTTGACATTTGGTTTCAGAGCAGCTTGCGTCTTAATTTGCTATTGTTTGCTATAATAGCTATTTTTTCCCAAACAATCATTTTGCGAAAAAAAGTGATCTTCTGAGTGTGCTGTGCATTTTCAGGAATTGGCCGGTTTGTTTCAGAGCATCGATCTTCACAATTAACTATTTTTTGGCAATCATTGATTTAGGAAAAAAAGTGATTATCTCGGCGAGTTAACCATTATGAGAAATTTTCCGTTTGTTTTCAGAGCAGCTTGCATCTAAAGTTATTATTTTGTGCTAACAATTCGTTTTGGGAAAAAGTGATTATCTCGGCGAGTTATTTTGAGTAATTTTCCTTATGGGGTCAGCTTGCATCAAAATTAACAATTTAATGCCTAATATTCATTTTGGGGAAAAAGTGATTATCTCGGCGAATGAACCATTTTGAGTAATTTTCCATTTCGGTTCAGAGCAGTTTGCATCTAAAGTAGCTAGTTTGTGCCAAACATTCATTTTGGAAAAAAGGTGATTTTCTCGGCGAGTTAAGCATTTTGAGTAATTTACAGGTTGATTTCAGAGCGGTTTGCATGAAAATGTACTATTTCTTGCCAAACATTCAGTTTGGGAAAAAAGTGATGATCTCGGCGAGTTAAGCAGTTTCAATAATTTGCCATTTGGTTTCAGAGCAGCTTGCATTTAAATTAGCAATTTTTCGCCAAACATTCGTTTTGGAAAGAAATTGATTTCCTCGTTAAGCATTTTGAGCAATGTACAGTTGGTTTTCAGAGCGTCTTGCATGAAAATGTACTATTTCTTGTCAAACATTAAATTTGGAAAAAAGTGATTATCTCGGCTGGGTAAACATTTTTAATAATTTGACATTTGGTTTCAGAGCAGCTTGCATCTCAATTTGCTATTGTTTGCTATAATTGCTATTTTTTCCCAAACATTCATTTTGCGGAAAAAAAGTGATCTTCTGAGTGTGCTGTGCATTTTCAGGAATTGCCCGGTTTGTTTCAGAGCATCGATCTTCACAATTAACTATTTTTTGGCAATCATTGATTTAGGAAAAAAAGTGATTATCTCGGCGAGTTAACCATTTTGAGAAATTTTCCGTTTGTTTTCAGAGCAGCTTGCATCTAAAGTTACTATTTTGTGCTAACAATTCGTTTTGGAAAAAAGTGATTATCTCGGCGAGTTATTTTGAGTAATTTTCCTTATGGGGGTCAGCTTGCATCAAAATTAACAATTTAATGCCTAATATTCATTTTGGGGAAAAAGTTATTATCTCGGCGAATGAACCATTTTGAGTATTTTTCCATTTCGGTTCAGCGCAGTTTGCATCTAAAGTAGCTAGTTTGTGCCAAACATTCATTTTGGGAAAAAAGTGATCTTCTCGGCGAGTTAAGCATTTTGAGTAATTTACCGGTTGATTTCAGAGCGGCTTGCATGAAAATGTACTATTTCTTGCCACACATTCAGTTTGGAAAAAAAGTGATGATCTTGGCGAGTTAAGCAGTTTCAATAATTTGCCATTTGGTTTCAGAGCAGCTTAATTTAAATTTGCTATTTTTACCCAAACATTCGTTTGGGGAAAAAAAAGTGATTATCTCGGCGAGTCAAGCGTTTTGAGTAATGTTCCGGTTGGGGTCAGAGCGTCTTCCATGTAAATGTACAATTTCTTGCCACTCATTCATTTTGGAAAACAAGTCATTATCTCGGAGAGTTAAGCCTTTTCAATAATTGCCATTAAGTTTCAGAGCAGCTTGCATTTAAATTAGCAATTTTTCGCCAAACATTCGTTTTGGAAATAAATTGATTTCCTCGTTAAGCATTTTGAGCAATGTACAGTTGGTTTTCAGAGCGTCTTGCATGAAAATGTACTACTTCTTGTCAGACATTAATTTTGGAAAAAAGTGATTATCTCGACTGGGTAAACATTTTTTATAATTTGACATTTGGTTTCAGAGCAGCTTGCATCTTAATTTGCTATTGTTTGCTATAATAGCTATTTTTTCCCAAACAATCATTTTGCGAAAAAAAGTGGTATGCTGAGTGTGCTGTGCATTTTCAGGAATTGGCCGGTTTGTTTCAGAGCATCGATCTTCACAATTAACTATTTTTTGGCAATCATTGATTTAGGAAAAAAAAGTGATTATCTCGGCGAGTTAACCATTTTGAGAAATATTCCGTTTGTTTTCAGAGCAGCTTGCATCTAAAGTTACTATTTTGTGCTAACAATTCGTTTTGGAAAAAAGTGATTATCTCGGCGAGTTATTTTGAGTAATTTTCCTTATGGGGGTCAGCTTGCATCAAAATTAACAATTTAATGCCTAATATTCATTTTGGGGAAAAAGTTATTACCTCGGCGAATGAACCATTTTGAGTATTTTTCCATTTCGGTTCAGCGCAGTTTGCATCTAAAGTAGCTAGTTTGTGCCAAACATTCATTTTGGGAAAAAAGTGATCTTCTCGGCGAGTTAAGCATTTTGAGTAATTTACCGGTTGATTTCAGAGCGGCTTGCATGAAAATGTACTATTTCTTGCCACACATTCAGTTTGGAAAAAAAGTGATGATCTTGGCGAGTTAAGCAGTTTCAATAATTTGCCATTTGGTTTCAGAGCAGCTTAATTTAAATTTGCTATTTTTACCCAAACATTCGTTTGGGGAAAAAAAAGTGATTATCTCGGCGAGTCAAGCGTTTTGAGTAATGTTCCGGTTGGGGTCAGAGCGTCTTCCATGTAAATGTACAATTTCTTGCCACTCATTCATTTTGGAAAACAAGTCATTATCTCGGAGAGTTAAGCCTTTTCAATAATTGCCATTAAGTTTCAGAGCAGCTTGCATTTAAATTAGCAATTTTTCGCCAAATATTCGTTTTGGAAATAAATTGATTTCCTCGTTAAGCATTTTGAGCAATGTACAGTTGGTTTTCAGAGCGTCTTGCTTGAAAATGTACTACTTCTTGTCAGACATTAATTTTGGAAAAAAGTGA
This sequence comes from Scyliorhinus torazame, assembly GCF_047496885.1. Classification (NCBI taxonomy): domain Eukaryota; kingdom Metazoa; phylum Chordata; class Chondrichthyes; order Carcharhiniformes; family Scyliorhinidae; genus Scyliorhinus; species Scyliorhinus torazame. The sequence goes on from NW_027307855.1 coordinate 110,642, forward strand.
TTATCTCGACTGGGTAAACATTTTTTATAATTTGACATTTGGTTTCAGAGCAGCTTGCATCTCAATTTGCTATAATTGCTATTTTTTCCCAAACATTCATTTTGCGGAAAAAAGTGATCTTCGGAGTATGCTGTGCATTTTCAGGAATTGGCCGGTTTGCTTCAGAGCATCGATCTTCACAATTAACTATTTTTTGGCAATCATTGATTAAGGGAAAAAAAATGATTATCTCGGCGAGTTAACCATTATGAGAAATTTTCCGTTTGTTTTCAGAGCAGCTTGCATCTAAAGTTACTATTTTGTGCTAACAATTCGTTTTGGGAAAAAGTGATTATCTCGGCGAGTTATTTTGAGTAATTTTCCTTATGGGGTCAGCTTGCATCAAAATTAACAATTTAATGCCTAATATTCATTTTGGGGAAAAAGTGATTATCTCGGCGAATGAACCATTTTGAGTAATTTTCCATTTCGGTTCAGAGCAGTTTGCATCTAAAGTAGCTAGTTTGTGCCAAACATTCATTTTGGAAGAAATGTACAGTTGGTTTTCAGAACGTCTTGCATGAAAATGTACTATTTCTTGTCAAACATTAATTTTGGAAAAAATTGATTATCTCGGCTGGGTAAACATTTTTAATAATTTGGCATTTGGTTTCAGAGCAGCTTGCATCTCAATTTGCTATAATTGCTATTTTTTCCCAAACATTCATTTTGCGGAAAAAAGTGATCTTCGGAGTGTGCTGTGCATTTTCAGGAATTGGCCGGTTTGTTTCAGAGCATCGATCTTCACAATTAACTATTTTTTGGCAATCATTGATTTAGGAAAAAAAGTGATTATCTCGGCGAGTTAACCATTATGAGAAATTTTCCGTTTGTTTTCAGAGCAGCTTGCATCTAAAGTTACTATTTTGTGCTAACAATTCGTTTTGGGAAAAAGTGATTATCTCGGCGAGTTATTTTGAGTAATTTTCCTTATGGGGTCAGCTTGCATCAAAATTAACAATTTAATGCCTAATATTCATTTTGGGGAAAAAGTGATTATCTCGGCGAATGAACCATTTTGAGTAATTTTCCATTTCGGTTCAGAGCAGTTTGCATCTAAAGTAGCTAGTTTGTGCCAAACATTCATTTTGGAAAAAAGGTGATTTTCTCGGCGAGTTAAGCATTTTGAGTAATTTACAGGTTGATTTCAGAGCGGTTTGCATGAAAATGTACTATTTCTTGCCAAACATTCAGTTTGGAAAAAAAGTGATGATCTCGGCGAGTTAAGCAGTTTCAATAATTTGCCATTTGGTTTCAGAGCAGCTTGCATTTAAATTAGCAATTTTTCGCCAAACATTCGTTTTGGAAATAAATTGATTTCCTCGTTAAGCATTTTGAGCAATGTACAGTTGGTTTTCAGAGCGTCTTGCATGAAAATGTACTACTTCTTGTCAGACATTAATTTTGGAAAAAAGTGATTATTTCGACTGGGTAAACATTTTTTATAATTTGACATTTGGTTTCAGAGCAGCTTGCGTCTTAATTTGCTATTGTTTGCTATAATAGCTATTTTTTCCCAAACAATCATTTTGCGAAAAAAAGTGATCTTCTGAGTGTGGTGTGCATTTTCAGGAATTGGCCGGTTTGTTTCAGAGCATCGATCTTCACAATTAACTATTTTTTGGCAATCATTGATTTAGGAAAAAAAGTGATTATCTCGGCGAGTTAACCATTATGAGAAATTTTCCGTTTGTTTTCAGAGCAGCTTGCATCTAAAGTTATTATTTTGTGCTAACAATTCGTTTTGGGAAAAAGTGATTATCTCGGCGAGTTATTTTGAGTAATTTTCCTTATGGGGTCAGCTTGCATCAAAATTAACAATTTAATGCCTAATATTCATTTTGGGGAAAAAGTGATTATCTCGGCGAATGAACCATTTTGAGTAATTTTCCATTTCGGTTCAGAGCAGTTTGCATCTAAAGTAGCTAGTTTGTGCCAAACATTCATTTTGGAAAAAAGGTGATTTTCTCGGCGAGTTAAGCATTTTGAGTAATTTACAGGTTGATTTCAGAGCGGTTTGCATGAAAATGTACTATTTCTTGCCAAACATTCAGTTTGGAAAAACAGTGATGATCTCGGCGAGTTAAGCAGTTTCAATAATTTGCCATTTGGTTTCAGAGCAGCTTGCATTTAAATTAGCAATTTTTCGCCAAACATTCGTTTTGGAAAGAAATTGATTTCCTCGTTAAGCATTTTGAGCAATGTACAATTGGTTTTCAGAGCGTCTTGCATGAAAATGTACAATTTCTTGTCAAACATTAAATTTGGAAAAAAGTGATTATCTCGGCTGGGTAAACATTTTTAATAATTTGACATTTGGTTTCAGAGCAGCTTGCATCTCAATTTGCTATTGTTTGCTATAATTGCTATTTTTTCCCAAACATTCATTTTGCGGAAAAAAAGTGATCTTCTGAGTGTGCTGTGCATTTTCAGGAATTGCCCGGTTTGTTTCAGAGCATCGATCTTCACAATTAACTATTTTTTGGCAATCATTGATTTAGGAAAAAAAGTGATTATCTCGGCGAGTTAACCATTTTGAGAAATTTTCCGTTTGTTTTCAGAGCAGCTTGCATCTAAAGTTACTATTTTGTGCTAACAATTCGTTTTGGAAAAAAGTGATTATCTCGGCGAGTTATTTTGAGTAATTTTCCTTATGGGGGTCAGCTTGCATCAAAATTAACAATTTAATGCCTAATATTCATTTTGGGGAAAAAGTTATTATCTCGGCGAATGAACCATTTTGAGTATTTTTCCATTTCGGTTCAGCGCAGTTTGCATCTAAAGTAGCTAGTTTGTGCCAAACATTCATTTTGGGAAAAAAGTGATCTTCTCGGCGAGTTAAGCATTTTGAGTAATTTACCGGTTGATTTCAGAGCGGCTTGCATGAAAATGTACTATTTCTTGCCACACATTCAGTTTGGAAAAAAAGTGATGATCTTGGCGAGTTAAGCAGTTTCAATAATTTGCCATTTGGTTTCAGAGCAGCTTAATTTAAATTTGCTATTTTTACCCAAACATTCGTTTGGGGAAAAAAAAGTGATTATCTCGGCGAGTCAAGCGTTTTGAGTAATGTTCCGGTTGGGGTCAGAGCGTCTTCCATGTAAATGTACAATTTCTTGCCACTCATTCATTTTGGAAAACAAGTCATTATCTCGGAGAGTTAAGCCTTTTCAATAATTGCCATTAAGTTTCAGAGCAGCTTGCATTTAAATTAGCAATTTTTCGCCAAACATTCGTTTTGGAAATAAATTGATTTCCTCGTTAAGCATTTTGAGCAATGTACAGTTGGTTTTCAGAGCGTCTTGCATGAAAATGTACTACTTCTTGTCAGACATTAATTTTGGAAAAAAGTGATTATCTCGACTGGGTAAACATTTTTTATAATTTGACATTTGGTTTCAGAGCAGCTTGCATCTTAATTTGCTATTGTTTGCTATAATAGCTATTTTTTCCCAAACAATCATTTTGCGAAAAAAAGTGGTATGCTGAGTGTGCTGTGCATTTTCAGGAATTGGCCGGTTTGTTTCAGAGCATCGATCTTCACAATTAACTATTTTTTGGCAATCATTGATTTAGGAAAAAAAAGTGATTATCTCGGCGAGTTAACCATTTTGAGAAATTTTCCGTTTGTTTTCAGAGCAGCTTGCATCTAAAGTTACTATTTTGTGCTAACAATTCGTTTTGGAAAAAAGTGATTATCTCGGCGAGTTATTTTGAGTAATTTTCCTTATGGGGGTCAGCTTGCATCAAAATTAACAATTTAATGCCTAATATTCATTTTGGGGAAAAAGTTATTACCTCGGCGAATGAACCATTTTGAGTATTTTTCCATTTCGGTTCAGCGCAGTTTGCATCTAAAGTAGCTAGTTTGTGCCAAACATTCATTTTGGGAAAAAAGTGATCTTCTCGGCGAGTTAAGCATTTTGAGTAATTTACCGGTTGATTTCAGAGCGGCTTGCATGAAAATGTACTATTTCTTGCCACACATTCAGTTTGGAAAAAAAGTGATGATCTTGGCGAGTTAAGCAGTTTCAATAATTTGCCATTTGGTTTCAGAGCAGCTTAATTTAAATTTGCTATTTTTACCCAAACATTCGTTTGGGGAAAAAAAAGTGATTATCTCGGCGAGTCAAGCGTTTTGAGTAATGTTCCGGTTGGGGTCAGAGCGTCTTCCATGTAAATGTACAATTTCTTGCCACTCATTCATTTTGGAAAACAAGTCATTATCTCGGTGAGTTAAGCCTTTTCAATAATTGCCATTAAGTTTCAGAGCAGCTTGCATTTAAATTAGCAATTTTTCGCCAAACATTCGTTTTGGAAATAAATTGATTTCCTCGTTAAGCATTTTGAGCAATGTACAGTTGGTTTTCAGAGCGTCTTGCATGAAAATGTACTACTTCTTGTCAGACATTAATTTTGGAAAAAAGTGATTATCTCGACTGGGTAAACATTTTTTATAATTTGACATTTGGTTTCAGAGCAGCTTGCATCTTAATTTGCTATTGTTTGCTATAATTGCTATTTTTTCCCAAACAATCATTTTGCGAAAAAAAGTGGTATGCTGAGTGTGCTGTGCATTTTCAGGAATTGGCCGGTTTGTTTCAGAGCATCGATCTTCACAATTAACTATTTTTTGGCAATCATTGATTTAAGAAAAAAAAGTGATTATCTCGGCGAGTTAACCATTTTGAGAAATTTTCCGTTTGTTTTCAGAGCAGCTTGCATTTTGTGCTAACAATTCGTTTTGGAAAAAAGTGATTATCTCGGCGTTATTTTGAGTAATTTTCCTTATGGGGGTCAGAGCAGCTTGCATCAAAATTAACAATTTAATGCCTAATATTCATTTTGGAGAAAAAGTGATTATCTCGGCGAATGAACCATTTTGAGTAATTTTCCATTTCGGTTCAGAGCAGTTTGCATCTAAAGTAGCTAGTTTGTGCCAAACATTCATTTTGGAAGAAATGTACAGTTGGTTTTCAGAACGTCTTGCATGAAAATGTACTATTTCTTGTCAAACATTAATTTTGGAAAAAATTGATTATCTCGGCTGGGTAAACATTTTTAATAATTTGGCATTTGGTTTCAGAGCAGCTTGCATCTCAATTTGCTATAATTGCTATTTTTTCCCAAACATTCATTTTGCGGAAAAAAGTGATCTTCGGAGTATGCTGTGCATTTTCAGGAATTGGCCGGTTTGCTTCAGAGCATCGATCTTCACAATTAACTATTTTTTGGCAATCATTGATTAAGGGAAAAAAAATGATTATCTCGGCGAGTTAACCATTATGAGAAATTTTCCGTTTGTTTTCAGAGCAGCTTGCATCTAAAGTTACTATTTTGTGCTAACAATTCGTTTTGGGAAAAAGTGATTATCTCGGCGAGTTATTTTGAGTAATTTTCCTTATGGGGTCAGCTTGCATCAAAATTAACAATTTAATGCCTAATATTCATTTTGGGGAAAAAGTGATTATCTCGGCGAATGAACCATTTTGAGTAATTTTCCATTTCGGTTCAGAGCAGTTTGCATCTAAAGTAGCTAGTTTGTGCCAAACATTCATTTTGGAAGAAATGTACAGTTGGTTTTCAGAACGTCTTGCATGAAAATGTACTATTTCTTGTCAAACATTAATTTTGGAAAAAATTGATTATCTCGGCTGGGTAAACATTTTTAATAATTTGGCATTTGGTTTCAGAGCAGCTTGCATCTCAATTTGCTATAATTGCTATTTTTTCCCAAACATTCATTTTGCGGAAAAAAGTGATCTTCGGAGTGTGCTGTGCATTTTCAGGAATTGGCCGGTTTGTTTCAGAGCATCGATCTTCACAATTAACTATTTTTTGGCAATCATTGATTTAGGAAAAAAAGTGATTATCTCGGCGAGTTAACCATTATGAGAAATTTTCCGTTTGTTTTCAGAGCAGCTTGCATCTAAAGTTACTATTTTGTGCTAACAATTCGTTTTGGGAAAAAGTGATTATCTCGGCGAGTTATTTTGAGTAATTTTCCTTATGGGGTCAGCTTGCATCAAAATTAACAATTTAATGCCTAATATTCATTTTGGGGAAAAAGTGATTATCTCGGCGAATGAACCATTTTGAGTAATTTTCCATTTCGGTTCAGAGCAGTTTGCATCTAAAGTAGTTAGTTTGTGCCAAACATTCATTTTGGAAAAAAGGTGATTTTCTCGGCGAGTTAAGCATTTTGAGTAATTTACAGGTTGATTTCAGAGCGGTTTGCATGAAAATGTACTATTTCTTGCCAAACATTCAGTTTGGAAAAAAAGTGATGATCTCGGCGAGTTAAGCAGTTTCAATAATTTGCCATTTGGTTTCAGAGCAGCTTGCATTTAAATTAGCAATTTTTCGCCAAACATTCGTTTTGGAAATAAATTGATTTCCTCGTTAAGCATTTTGAGCAATGTACAGTTGGTTTTCAGAGCGTCTTGCATGAAAATGTACTACTTCTTGTCAGACATTAATTTTGGAAAAAAGTGATTATTTCGACTGGGTAAACATTTTTTATAATTTGACATTTGGTTTCAGAGCAGCTTGCGTCTTAATTTGCTATTGTTTGCTATAATAGCTATTTTTTCCCAAACAATCATTTTGCGAAAAAAAGTGATCTTCTGAGTGTGCTGTGCATTTTCAGGAATTGGCCGGTTTGTTTCAGAGCATCGATCTTCACAATTAACTATTTTTTGGCAATCATTGATTTAGGAAAAAAAGTGATTATCTCGGCGAGTTAACCATTATGAGAAATTTTCCGTTTGTTTTCAGAGCAGCTTGCATCTAAAGTTATTATTTTGTGCTAACAATTCGTTTTGGGAAAAAGTGATTATCTCGGCGAGTTATTTTGAGTAATTTTCCTTATGGGGTCAGCTTGCATCAAAATTAACAATTTAATGCCTAATATTCATTTTGGGGAAAAAGTGATTATCTCGGCGAATGAACCATTTTGAGTAATTTTCCATTTCGGTTCAGAGCAGTTTGCATCTAAAGTAGCTAGTTTGTGCCAAACATTCATTTTGGAAAAAAGGTGATTTTCTCGGCGAGTTAAGCATTTTGAGTAATTTACAGGTTGATTTCAGAGCGGTTTGCATGAAAATGTACTATTTCTTGCCAAACATTCAGTTTGGAAAAAAAGTGATGATCTCGGCGAGTTAAGCAGTTTCAATAATTTGCCATTTGGTTTCAGAGCAGCTTGCATTTAAATTAGCAATTTTTCGCCAAACATTCGTTTTGGAAAGAAATTGATTTCCTCGTTAAGCATTTTGAGCAATGTACAGTTGGTTTTCAGAGCGTCTTGCATGAAAATGTACTATTTCTTGTCAAACATTAAATTTGGAAAAAAGTGATTATCTCGGCTGGGTAAACATTTTTAATAATTTGACATTTGGTTTCAGAGCAGCTTGCATCTCAATTTGCTATTGTTTGCTATAATTGCTATTTTTTCCCAAACATTCATTTTGCGGAAAAAAAGTGATCTTCTGAGTGTGCTGTGCATTTTCAGGAATTGCCCGGTTTGTTTCAGAGCATCGATCTTCACAATTAACTATTTTTTGGCAATCATTGATTTAGGAAAAAAAGTGATTATCTCGGCGAGTTAACCATTTTGAGAAATTTTCCGTTTGTTTTCAGAGCAGCTTGCATCTAAAGTTACTATTTTGTGCTAACAATTCGTTTTGGAAAAAAGTGATTATCTCGGCGAGTTATTTTGAGTAATTTTCCTTATGGGGGTCAGCTTGCATCAAAATTAACAATTTAATGCCTAATATTCATTTTGGGGAAAAAGTTATTATCTCGGCGAATGAACCATTTTGAGTATTTTTCCATTTCGGTTCAGCGCAGTTTGCATCTAAAGTAGCTAGTTTGTGCCAAACATTCATTTTGGGAAAAAAGTGATCTTCTCGGCGAGTTAAGCATTTTGAGTAATTTACCGGTTGATTTCAGAGCGGCTTGCATGAAAATGTACTATTTCTTGCCACACATTCAGTTTGGAAAAAAAGTGATGATCTTGGCGAGTTAAGCAGTTTCAATAATTTGCCATTTGGTTTCAGAGCAGCTTAATTTAAATTTGCTATTTTTACCCAAACATTCGTTTGGGGAAAAAAAAGTGATTATCTCGGCGAGTCAAGCGTTTTGAGTAATGTTCCGGTTGGGGTCAGAGCGTCTTCCATGTAAATGTACAATTTCTTGCCACTCATTCATTTTGGAAAACAAGTCATTATCTCGGAGAGTTAAGCCTTTTCAATAATTGCCATTAAGTTTCAGAGCAGCTTGCATTTAAATTAGCAATTTTTCGCCAAACATTCGTTTTGGAAATAAATTGATTTCCTCGTTAAGCATTTTGAGCAATGTACAGTTGGTTTTCAGAGCGTCTTGCATGAAAATGTACTACTTCTTGTCAGACATTAATTTTGGAAAAAAGTGATTATCTCGACTGGGTAAACATTTTTTATAATTTGACATTTGGTTTCAGAGCAGCTTGCATCTTAATTTGCTATTGTTTGCTATAATAGCTATTTTTTCCCAAACAATCATTTTGCGAAAAAAAGTGGTATGCTGAGTGTGCTGTGCATTTTCAGGAATTGGCCGGTTTGTTTCAGAGCATCGATCTTCACAATTAACTATTTTTTGGCAATCATTGATTTAGGAAAAAAAAGTGATTATCTCGGCGAGTTAACCATTTTGAGAAATTTTCCGTTTGTTTTCAGAGCAGCTTGCATCTAAAGTTACTATTTTGTGCTAACAATTCGTTTTGGAAAAAAGTGATTATCTCGGCGAGTTATTTTGAGTAATTTTCCTTATGGGGGTCAGCTTGCATCAAAATTAACAATTTAATGCCTAATATTCATTTTGGGGAAAAAGTTATTACCTCGGCGAATGAACCATTTTGAGTATTTTTCCATTTCGGTTCAGCGCAGTTTGCATCTAAAGTAGCTAGTTTGTGCCAAACATTCATTTTGGGAAAAAAGTGATCTTCTCGGCGAGTTAAGCATTTTGAGTAATTTACCGGTTGATTTCAGAGCGGCTTGCATGAAAATGTACTATTTCTTGCCACACATTCAGTTTGGAAAAAAAGTGATGATCTTGGCGAGTTAAGCAGTTTCAATAATTTGCCATTTGGTTTCAGAGCAGCTTAATTTAAATTTGCTATTTTTACCCAAACATTCGTTTGGGGAAAAAAAAGTGATTATCTCGGCGAGTCAAGCGTTTTGAGTAATGTTCCGGTTGGGGTCAGAGCGTCTTCCATGTAAATGTACAATTTCTTGCCACTCATTCATTTTGGAAAACAAGTCATTATCTCGGAGAGTTAAGCCTTTTCAATAATTGCCATTAAGTTTCAGAGCAGCTTGCATTTAAATTAGCAATTTTTCGCCAAACATTCGTTTTGGAAATAAATTGATTTCCTCGTTAAGCATTTTGAGCAATGTACAGTTGGTTTTCAGAGCGTCTTGCTTGAAAATGTACTACTTCTTGTCAGACATTAATTTTGGAAAAAAGTGATTATCTCGACTGGGTAAACATTTTTTATAATTTGACATTTGGTTTCAGAGCAGCTTGCATCTCAATTTGCTATAATTGCTATTTTTTCCCAAACATTCATTTTGCGGAAAAAAGTGATCTTCGGAGTATGCTGTGCATTTTCAGGAATTGGCCGGTTTGCTTCAGAGCATCGATCTTCACAATTAACTATTTTTTGGCAATCATTGATTAAGGGAAAAAAAATGATTATCTCGGCGAGTTAACCATTATGAGAAATTTTCCGTTTGTTTTCAGAGCAGCTTGCATCTAAAGTTACTATTTTGTGCTAACAATTCGTTTTGGGAAAAAGTGATTATCTCGGCGAGTTATTTTGAGTAATTTTCCTTATGGGGTCAGCTTGCATCAAAATTAACAATTTAATGCCTAATATTCATTTTGGGGAAAAAGTGATTATCTCGGCGAATGAACCATTTTGAGTAATTTTCCATTTCGGTTCAGAGCAGTTTGCATCTAAAGTAGCTAGTTTGTGCCAAACATTCATTTTGGAAGAAATGTACAGTTGGTTTTCAGAACGTCTTGCATGAAAATGTACTATTTCTTGTCAAACATTAATTTTGGAAAAAATTGATTATCTCGGCTGGGTAAACATTTTTAATAATTTGGCATTTGGTTTCAGAGCAGCTTGCATCTCAATTTGCTATAATTGCTATTTTTTCCCAAACATTCATTTTGCGGAAAAAAGTGATCTTCGGAGTGTGCTGTGCATTTTCAGGAATTGGCCGGTTTGTTTCAGAGCATCGATCTTCACAATTAACTATTTTTTGGCAATCATTGATTTAGGAAAAAAAGTGATTATCTCGGCGAGTTAACCATTATGAGAAATTTTCCGTTTGTTTTCAGAGCAGCTTGCATCTAAAGTTACTATTTTGTGCTAACAATTCGTTTTGGGAAAAAGTGATTATCTCGGCGAGTTATTTTGAGTAATTTTCCTTATGGGGTCAGCTTGCATCAAAATTAACAATTTAATGCCTAATATTCATTTTGGGGAAAAAGTGATTATCTCGGCGAATGAACCATTTTGAGTAATTTTCCATTTCGGTTCAGAGCAGTTTGCATCTAAAGTAGCTAGTTTGTGCCAAACATTCATTTTGGAAAAAAGGTGATTTTCTCGGCGAGTTAAGCATTTTGAGTAATTTACAGGTTGATTTCAGAGCGGTTTGCATGAAAATGTACTATTTCTTGCCAAACATTCAGTTTGGAAAAAAAGTGATGATCTCGGCGAGTTAAGCAGTTTCAATAATTTGCCATTTGGTTTCAGAGCAGCTTGCATTTAAATTAGCAATTTTTCGCCAAACATTCGTTTTGGAAATAAATTGATTTCCTCGTTAAGCATTTTGAGCAATGTACAGTTGGTTTTCAGAGCGTCTTGCATGAAAATGTACTACTTCTTGTCAGACATTAATTTTGGAAAAAAGTGATTATTTCGACTGGGTAAACATTTTTTATAATTTGACATTTGGTTTCAGAGCAGCTTGCGTCTTAATTTGCTATTGTTTGCTATAATAGCTATTTTTTCCCAAACAATCATTTTGCGAAAAAAAGTGATCTTCTGAGTGTGCTGTGCATTTTCAGGAATTGGCCGGTTTGTTTCAGAGCATCGATCTTCACAATTAACTATTTTTTGGCAATCATTGATTTAGGAAAAAAAGTGATTATCTCGGCGAGTTAACCATTATGAGAAATTTTCCGTTTGTTTTCAGAGCAGCTTGCATCTAAAGTTATTATTTTGTGCTAACAATTCGTTTTGGGAAAAAGTGATTATCTCGGCGAGTTATTTTGAGTAATTTTCCTTATGGGGTCAGCTTGCATCAAAATTAACAATTTAATGCCTAATATTCATTTTGGGGAAAAAGTGATTATCTCGGCGAATGAACCATTTTGAGTAATTTTCCATTTCGGTTCAGAGCAGTTTGCATCTAAAGTAGCTAGTTTGTGCCAAACATTCATTTTGGAAAAAAGGTGATTTTCTCGGCGAGTTAAGCATTTTGAGTAATTTACAGGTTGATTTCAGAGCGGTTTGCATGAAAATGTACTATTTCTTGCCAAACATTCAGTTTGGAAAAACAGTGATGATCTCGGCGAGTTAAGCAGTTTCAATAATTTGCCATTTGGTTTCAGAGCAGCTTGCATTTAAATTAGCAATTTTTCGCCAAACATTCGTTTTGGAAAGAAATTGATTTCCTCGTTAAGCATTTTGAGCAATGTACAATTGGTTTTCAGAGCGTCTTGCATGAAAATGTACAATTTCTTGTCAAACATTAAATTTGGAAAAAAGTGATTATCTCGGCTGGGTAAACATTTTTAATAATTTGACATTTGGTTTCAGAGCAGCTTGCATCTCAATTTGCTATTGTTTGCTATAATTGCTATTTTTTCCCAAACATTCATTTTGCGGAAAAAAAGTGATCTTCTGAGTGTGCTGTGCATTTTCAGGAATTGCCCGGTTTGTTTCAGAGCATCGATCTTCACAATTAACTATTTTTTGGCAATCATTGATTTAGGAAAAAAAGTGATTATCTCGGCGAGTTAACCATTTTGAGAAATTTTCCGTTTGTTTTCAGAGCAGCTTGCATCTAAAGTTACTATTTTGTGCTAACAATTCGTTTTGGAAAAAAGTGATTATCTCGGCGAGTTATTTTGAGTAATTTTCCTTATGGGGGTCAGCTTGCATCAAAATTAACAATTTAATGCCTAATATTCATTTTGGGGAAAAAGTTATTATCTCGGCGAATGAACCATTTTGAGTATTTTTCCATTTCGGTTCAGCGCAGTTTGCATCTAAAGTAGCTAGTTTGTGCCAAACATTCATTTTGGGAAAAAAGTGATCTTCTCGGCGAGTTAAGCATTTTGAGTAATTTACCGGTTGATTTCAGAGCGGCTTGCATGAAAATGTACTATTTCTTGCCACACATTCAGTTTGGAAAAAAAGTGATGATCTTGGCGAGTTAAGCAGTTTCAATAATTTGCCATTTGGTTTCAGAGCAGCTTAATTTAAATTTGCTATTTTTACCCAAACATTCGTTTGGGGAAAAAAAAGTGATTATCTCGGCGAGTCAAGCGTTTTGAGTAATGTTCCGGTTGGGGTCAGAGCGTCTTCCATGTAAATGTACAATTTCTTGCCACTCATTCATTTTGGAAAACAAGTCATTATCTCGGAGAGTTAAGCCTTTTCAATAATTGCCATTAAGTTTCAGAGCAGCTTGCATTTAAATTAGCAATTTTTCGCCAAACATTCGTTTTGGAAATAAATTGATTTCCTCGTTAAGCATTTTGAGCAATGTACAGTTGGTTTTCAGAGCGTCTTGCATGAAAATGTACTACTTCTTGTCAGACATTAATTTTGGAAAAAAGTGATTATCTCGACTGGGTAAACATTTTTTATAATTTGACATTTGGTTTCAGAGCAGCTTGCATCTTAATTTGCTATTGTTTGCTATAATAGCTATTTTTTCCCAAACAATCATTTTGCGAAAAAAAGTGGTATGCTGAGTGTGCTGTGCATTTTCAGGAATTGGCCGGTTTGTTTCAGAGCATCGATCTTCACAATTAACTATTTTTTGGCAATCATTGATTTAGGAAAAAAAAGTGATTATCTCGGCGAGTTAACCATTTTGAGAAATTTTCCGTTTGTTTTCAGAGCAGCTTGCATCTAAAGTTACTATTTTGTGCTAACAATTCGTTTTGGAAAAAAGTGATTATCTCGGCGAGTTATTTTGAGTAATTTTCCTTATGGGGGTCAGCTTGCATCAAAATTAACAATTTAATGCCTAATATTCATTTTGGGGAAAAAGTTATTACCTCGGCGAATGAACCATTTTGAGTATTTTTCCATTTCGGTTCAGCGCAGTTTGCATCTAAAGTAGCTAGTTTGTGCCAAACATTCATTTTGGGAAAAAAGTGATCTTCTCGGCGAGTTAAGCATTTTGAGTAATTTACCGGTTGATTTCAGAGCGGCTTGCATGAAAATGTACTATTTCTTGCCACACATTCAGTTTGGAAAAAAAGTGATGATCTTGGCGAGTTAAGCAGTTTCAATAATTTGCCATTTGGTTTCAGAGCAGCTTAATTTAAATTTGCTATTTTTACCCAAACATTCGTTTGGGGAAAAAAAAGTGATTATCTCGGCGAGTCAAGCGTTTTGAGTAATGTTCCGGTTGGGGTCAGAGCGTCTTCCATGTAAATGTACAATTTCTTGCCACTCATTCATTTTGGAAAACAAGTCATTATCTCGGAGAGTTAAGCCTTTTCAATAATTGCCATTAAGTTTCAGAGCAGCTTGCATTTAAATTAGCAATTTTTCGCCAAACATTCGTTTTGGAAATAAATTGATTTCCTCGTTAAGCATTTTGAGCAATGTACAGTTGGTTTTCAGAGCGTCTTGCATGAAAATGTACTACTTCTTGTCAGACATTAATTTTGGAAAAAAGTGATTATCTCGACTGGGTAAACATTTTTTATAATTTGACATTTGGTTTCAGAGCAGCTTGCATCTTAATTTGCTATTGTTTGCTATAATAGCTATTTTTTCCCAAACAATCATTTTGCGAAAAAAAGTGGTATGCTGAGTGTGCTGTGCATTTTCAGGAATTGGCCGGTTTGTTTCAGAGCATCGATCTTCACAATTAACTATTTTTTGGCAATCATTGATTTAGGAAAAAAAAGTGATTATCTCGGCGAGTTAACCATTTTGAGAAATTTTCCGTTTGTTTTCAGAGCAGCTTGCATTTTGTGCTAACAATTCGTTTTGGAAAAAAGTGATTATCTCGGCAAGTTATTTTGAGTAATTTTCCATTTCGGTTCAGAGCAGTTTGCATCTAAAGTAGCTAGTTTGTGCCAAACATTCATTTTGGAAAAAAGGTGATTTTCTCGGCGAGTTAAGCATTTTGAGTAATTTACAGGTTGATTTCAGAGCGGTTTGCATGAAAATGTACTATTTCTTGCCAAACATTCAGTTTGGAAAAAAAGTGATGATCTCGGCGAGTTAAGCAGTTTCAATAATTTGCCATTTGGTTTCAGAGCAGCTTGCATTTAAATTAGCAATTTTTCGCCAAACATTCGTTTTGGAAAGAAATTGATTTCCTCGTTAAGCATTTTGAGCAATGTACAGTTGGTTTTCAGAGCGTCTTGCATGAAAATGTACTATTTCTTGTCAAACCTTAAATTTGGAAAAAAGTAATTATCTCGGCTGCGTAAACATTTTTAATAATTTGACATTTGGTTTCAGAGCAGCTTGCGTCTCAATTTGCTATTGTTTGCTATAATTGCTATTTTTTCCCAAACATTCATTTTGCGGAAAAAAGTGATCTTCTGAGTGTGCTGTGCATTTTCAGGAATTGGCCGGTTTGTTTCAGAGCATCGATCTTCACAATTAACTATTTTTTGGCAATCATTGATTTAGGAAAAAAAGTGATTATCTCGGCGAGTTAACCATTATGAGAAATTTTCCGTTTGGTTTCAGAGCAGCTTGCATCTAAAGTTACTATTTTGTGCTAACAATTTGTTTTGGAAAAAAGTGAATATCTCGGCGAGTTACTTTGAGTAATTTTCCTTATGGGGTCAGCTTGCATCAAAATTAACAATTTAATGCCTAATATTCATTTTGGGGAAAAAGTGATTATCTCGGCGAATAAACAATGTTGAGTAATTTTCCATTTCGGTTCAGAGCAGTTTGCATTTAAAGTAGCTAGTTTGTGCCAAACATTCATTTTGGAAAAAAGTGATTTTCTCGGCGAGTTAAGCATTTTGAGTAATTTACCGGTTGGGGTCAGAGCGTCTTCCATGTAAATGTACTATTTCTTGCCACTCATTCAGTTTGGAAAACAAGTCATTATCTCGGAGAGTTAGCATTTTCAATAATTGCCATTAAGTTTCAGAGCAGCTTGCATTTAAATTAGCAATTTTTCGCCAAACATTCGTTTTGGAAAGAAATTGATTTCCTCGTTAAGCATTTTGAGCAATGTACAGTTGGTTTTCAGACCGTCTTGCATGTCTTGTCAGACATTAATTTTGGAAAAAAGTGATTATCTCGGCTGGGTAAACATTTTTAATAATTTGACATTTGGTTTCAGAGCAGCTTGCATCTCAATTTGCTATTGTTTGCTATAATTGCTATTTTTTCCCAAACATTCATTTTGCGGAAAAAAGTGATCTTCTGAGTGTGCTGTGCATTTTCAGGCATTGGCCGGTTTGTTTCAGAGCATCGATCTTCACAATTAAATATTTTTTGGCAATCATTGATTTAGGAAAAAAAGTGATTATCTCGGCGAGTTAACCATTTTGAGAAATTTTCCGTTTGTTTTCAGAGCAGCTTGCATCTAAAGTTACTATTTTGTGCTAACAATTCGTTTTGGGAAAACGTGATTATCTCGGCGAGTTATTTTGAGTAATTTTCCTTATGGGGTCAGCTTGCATCAAAATTAACAATTTAATGCCTAATATTCATTTTGGGGAAAAAGTGATTATCTCGGCGAATGAACAATTTTGAGTAATTTTCCATTTCGGTTCAGAGCAGTTTGCATCTAAAGTAGCTAGTTTGTACCAAACATTCATTTTGGAAAAAAGGTGATTTTCTCGGCGAGTTAAGCATTTTGAGTAATTTACAGGTTGATTTCAGAGCGGTTTGCATGAAAATGTACTATTTCTTGTCAAACATTAAATTTGGAAAAAAGTAATTATCTCGGCTGGGTAAACATTTTTAATAATTTGACATTTGGTTTCAGAGCAGCTTGCATCTCAATTTGCTATTGTTTGCTATAATTGCTATTTTTTCCCAAACAATCATTTTGCGGAAAAAAGTGATCTTCTGAGTGTGCTGTGCATTTTCAGGAATTGGCCGGTTTGTTTCAGAGCATCGATCTTCACAATTAACTATTTTTTGGCAATCATTGATTTAGGAAAAAAAGTGATTATCTCGGCGAGTTAACCATTTTGAGAAATTTTCCGTTTGTTTTCAGAGCAGCTTGCATCTAAAGTTACTATTTTGTGCTAACAATTCGGTTTGGAAAAAAGTGATTATCTCGGCGAGTTATTTTGAGTAATTTTCCTTATGCGGTCAGCTTGCATCAAAATTAACAATTTAATGCCTAATATTCATTTTGGGGAAAAAGTGATTATCTCGGCGAATTAACAATGTTGAGTAATTTTCCATTTCGGTTCAGAGCAGTTTGCATTTAAAGTAGCTAGTTTGTGCCAAACATTCATTTTGGAAAAAAGGTGATTTTCTCGGCGAGTTAAGCATTTTGAGTAATTTACCGGTTGATTTCAGAGCGTCTTGCATGAAAATGTACTATTTCTTGCCACACATTCATTTTGAAAAAAAAGTGATGATCTCGGCGAGTTAAGCATTTTCAATAATTTGCCATTTGGTTTCAGAGCAGCTTAATTTAAATTTCCTATTTTTTCCCAAACATTCGTTTTGGAAAGAAATTGATTATCTCGGCGAGTCAAGCATTTTGAGTAATTTTCCGGTTGGGGTCAGAGCGTCTTCCATGTAAATGTACTATTTCTTGCCACTCATTCAGTTTCGAAAACAAGTCATTATCTCGGCGAGTTAAGCCTTTTCAAATATTGCCATTTGGTTTCAGAGCAGCTTAATTTAAATTAGCTATTTTTTGCCAAACAGTCGTTTTGGAAAGAAAGTGATTTCCTCGTTAAGTATTTTGAGAAATGTACAGTTGGTTTTCAGAGCGTCTTGCATGAAAATGTACTATTTCTTGTCAGACATTAATTTTGGAAAAAAGTGATTATCTCGGCTGGGTAAACATTTTTAATAATTTGACATTTGGTTTCAGAGCAGCTTGCATCTCAATTTGCTATTGTTTGCTATAATTGCTATTTTTTCCCAAACATTCATTTTGCGGGAAAAAAGTGATCTTCTGAGTGTGCTGTGCATTTTCAGGAATTGGCCGGTTTGTTTCAGAGCATCGATCTTCACAATTAACTATTTTTTGGCAATCATTGATTTAGGAAAAAAAGTGATTATCTCGGCGAGTTAACCATTTTGAGAAATTTTCCGTTTGTTTTCAGAGCAGCTTGCATCTAAAGTTACTATTTTGTGCTAACAATTTGTTTTGGAAAAAAGTGAATATCTCGGCGAGTTATTTTGAGTAATTTTCCTTATGGGGTCAGCTTGCATCAAAATTAACAATTTAATGCCTAATATTCATTTTGGGGAAAAAGTGATTATCTCGGCGAATGAACCATTTTGAGTATTTTTCCATTTCGGTTCAGCGCAGTTTGCATCTAAAGTAGCTAGTTTGTGCCAAACATTCATTTTGGAAAAAAAGTGATCTTCTCGGCGAGTTAAGCATTTTGAGTAATTTACCGGTTGATTTCAGAGCGGCTTGCATGAAAATGTACTATTTCTTGCCACACATTCAGTTTGGAAAAAAAGTGATGATCTTGGCGAGTTAAGCAGTTTCAATAATTTGCCATTTGGTTTCAGAGCAGCTTAATTTAAATTTGCTATTTTACCCAAACATTCGTTTGGGGAAAAAAAAGTGATTATCTCGGCGAGTCAAGCGTTTTGAGTAATGTTCCGGTTGGGGTCAGAGCGTCTTCCATGTAAATGTACAATTTCCTGCCACTCATTCATTTTGGAAAACAAGTCATTATCTCGGAGAGTTAGCATTTTCAATAATTGCCATTAAGTTTCAGAGCAGCTTGCATTTAAATTAGCAATTTTTCGCCAAACATTCGTTTTGGAAATAAATTGATTTCCTCGTTAAGCATTTTGAGCAATGTACAGTTGGTTTTCAGAGCGTCTTGCATGAAAATGTACTACTTCTTGTCAGACATTAATTTTGGAAAAAAGTGATTATCTCGACTGGGTAAACATTTTTTATAATTTGACATTTGGTTTCAGAGCAGCTTGCATCTTAATTTGCTATTGTTTGCTATAATTGCTATTTTTTCCCAAACAATCATTTTGCGAAAAAAAGTGGTATGCTGAGTGTGCTGTGCATTTTCAGGAATTGGCCGGTTTGTTTCAGAGCATCGATCTTCACAATTAACTATTTTTTGGCAATCATTGATTTAAGAAAAAAAAGTGATTATCTCGGCGAGTTAACCATTTTGAGAAATTTTCCGTTTGTTTTCAGAGCAGCTTGCATTTTGTGCTAACAATTCGTTTTGGAAAAAAGTGATTATCTCGGCAAGTTATTTTGAGTAATTTTCCTTATGGGGGTCAGAGCAGCTTGCATCAAAATTAACAATTTAATGCCTAATATTCATTTTGGGGAAAAAGTGATTATCTCGGCGAATGAACCATTTTGAGTAATTTTCCATTTCGGTTCAGAGCAGTTTGCATCTAAAGTAGCTAGTTTGTGCCAAACATTCATTTTGGAAGAAATGTAGAGTTGGTTTTCAGAACGTCTTGCATGAAAATGTACTATTTCTTGTCAAACATTAATTTTGGAAAAAATTGATTATCTCGGCTGGGTAAACATTTTTAATAATTTGGCATTTGGTTTCAGAGCAGCTTGCATCTCAATTTGCTATAATTGCTATTTTTTCCCAAACATTCATTTTGCGGAAAAAAGTGATCTTCGGAGTATGCTGTGCATTTTCAGGAATTGGCCGGTTTGCTTCAGAGCATCGATCTTCACAATTAACTATTTTTTGGCAATCATTGATTAAGGGAAAAAAAATGATTATCTCGGCGAGTTAACCATTATGAGAAATTTTCCGTTTGTTTTCAGAGCAGCTTGCATCTAAAGTTACTATTTTGTGCTAACAATTCGTTTTGGGAAAAAGTGATTATCTCGGCGAGTTATTTTGAGTAATTTTCCTTATGGGGTCAGCTTGCATCAAAATTAACAATTTAATGCCTAATATTCATTTTGGGGAAAAAGTGATTATCTCGGCGAATGAACCATTTTGAGTAATTTTCCATTTCGGTTCAGAGCAGTTTGCATCTAAAGTAGCTAGTTTGTGCCAAACATTCATTTTGGAAAAAAGGTGATTTTCTCGGCGAGTTAAGCATTTTGAGTAATTTACAGGTTGATTTCAGAGCGGTTTGCATGAAAATGTACTATTTCTTGTCAAACATTAATTTTGGAAAAAATTGATTATCTCGGCTGGGTAAACATTTTTAATAATTTGGCATTTGGTTTCAGAGCAGCTTGCATCTCAATTTGCTATTGTTTGCTATAATTGCTATTTTTTCCCAAACAATCATTTTGCGGAAAAAAGTGATCTTCTGAGTGTGCTGTGCATTTTCAGGAATTGGCCGGTTTGTTTCAGAGCATCGATCTTCACAATTAACTATTTTTTGGCAATCATTGATTTAGGAAAAAAAGTGATTATCTCGGCGAGTTAACCATTTTGAGAAATTTTCCGTTTGTTTTCAGAGCAGCTTGCATCTAAAGTTACTATTTTGTGCTAACAATTCGGTTTGGAAAAAAGTGATTATCTCGGCGAGTTATTTTGAGTAATTTTCCTTATGCGGTCAGCTTGCATCAAAATTAACAATTTAATGCCTAATATTCATTTTGGGGAAAAAGTGATTATCTCGGCGAATGAACAAGGTTGAGTAATTTTCCATTTCGGTTCAGAGCAGTTTGCATTTAAAGTAGCTAGTTTGTGCCAAACATTCATTTTGGAAAAAAGTGATTTTCTCGGCGAGTTAAGCATTTTGAGTAATTTACCGGTTGATTTCAGAGCGTCTTGCATGAAAATGTACTATTTCTTGCCACACATTCATTTTGAAAAAAAAGTGATGATCTCGGCGAGTTAAGCATTTTCAATAATTTGCCATTTGGTTTCAGAGCAGCTTAATTTAAATTTCCTATTTTTTCCCAAACATTCGTTTTGGAAAGAAATTGATTATCTCGGCGAGTCAAGCATTTTGAGTAATTTTCCGGTTGGGGTCAGAGCGTCTTCCATGTAAATGTACTATTTCTTGCCACTCATTCAGTTTCGAAAACAAGTCATTATCTCGGCGAGTTAAGCCTTTTCAAATATTGCCATTTGGTTTCAGAGCAGCTTAATTTAAATTAGCTATTTTTTGCCAAACAGTCGTTTTGGAAAGAAAGTGATTTCCTCGTTAAGCATTTTGAGAAATGTACAGTTGGTTTTCAGAGCGTCTTGCATGAAAATGTACTATTTCTTGTCAGACATTAATTTTGGAAAAAAGTGATTATCTCGGCTGGGTAAACATTTTTAATAATTTGACATTTGGTTTCAGAGCAGCTTGCATCTCAATTTGCTATTGTTTGCTATAATTGCTATTTTTTCCCAAACATTCATTTTGCGGAAAAAAAGTGATCTTCTGAGTGTGCTGTGCATTTTCAGGAATTGGCCGGTTTGTTTCAGAGCATCGATCTTCACAATTAACTATTTTTTGGCAATCATTGATTTAGGAAAAAAAGTGATTATCTCGGCGAGTTAACCATTTTGAGAAATTTTCCGTTTGTTTTCAGAGCAGCTTGCATCTAAAGTTACTATTTTGTGCTAACAATTCGTTTTGGAAAAAAGTGATTATCTCGGCGAGTTATTTTGAGTAATTTTCCTTATGGGGGTCAGCTTGCATCAAAATTAACAATTTAATGCCTAATATTCATTTTGGGGAAAAAGTTATTATCTCGGCGAATGAACCATTTTGAGTATTTTTCCATTTCGGTTCAGCGCAGTTTGCATCTAAAGTAGCTAGTTTGTGCCAAACATTCATTTTGGAAAAAAAGTGATCTTCTCGGCGAGTTAAGCATTTTGAGTAATTTACCGGTTGATTTCAGAGCGGCTTGCATGAAAATGTACTATTTCTTGCCACACATTCAGTTTGGAAAAAAAGTGATGATCTTGGCGAGTTAAGCAGTTTCAATAATTTGCCATTTGGTTTCAGAGCAGCTTAATTTAAATTTGCTATTTTTACCCAAACATTCGTTTGGGGAAAAAAAAGTGATTATCTCGGCGAGTCAAGCGTTTTGAGTAATGTTCCGGTTGGGGTCAGAGCGTCTTCCATGTAAATGTACAATTTCTTGCCACTCATTCATTTTGGAAAACAAGTCATTATCTCGGAGAGTTAAGCCTTTTCAATAATTGCCATTAAGTTTCAGAGCAGCTTGCATTTAAATTAGCAATTTTTCGCCAAACATTCGTTTTGGAAATAAATTGATTTCCTCGTTAAGCATTTTGAGCAATGTACAGTTGGTTTTCAGAGCGTCTTGCATGAAAATGTACTACTTCTTGTCAGACATTAATTTTGGAAAAAAGTGATTATCTCGACTGGGTAAACATTTTTTATAATTTGACATTTGGTTTCAGAGCAGCTTGCATCTTAATTTGCTATTGTTTGCTATAATAGCTATTTTTTCCCAAACAATCATTTTGCGAAAAAAAGTGGTATGCTGAGTGTGCTGTGCATTTTCAGGAATTGGCCGGTTTGTTTCAGAGCATCGATCTTCACAATTAACTATTTTTTGGCAAACATTGATTTAGGAAAAAAAAGTGATTATCTCGGCGAGTTAACCATTTTGAGAAATTTTCCGTTTGTTTTCAGAGCAGCTTGCATTTTGTGCTAACAATTCGTTTTGGAAAAAAGTGATTATCTCGGCAAGTTATTTTGAGTAATTTTCCTTATGGGGGTCAGAGCAGCTTGCATCAAAATTAACAATTTAATGCCTAATATTCATTTTGGGGAAAAAGTGATTATCTCGGCGAATGAACCATTTTGAGTAATTTTCCATTTCGGTTCAGAGCAGTTTGCATCTAAAGTAGCTAGTTTGTGCCAAACATTCATTTTGGAAAAAAGGTGATTTTCTCGGCGAGTTAAGCATTTTGAGTAATTTACAGGTTGATTTCAGAGCGGTTTGCATGGAAATGTACTATTTCTTGCCAAACATTCAGTTTGGAAAAAAAGTGATGATCTCGGCGAGTTAAGCAGTTTCAATAATTTGCCATTTGGTTTCAGAGCAGCTTGCATTTAAATTAGCAATTTTTCGCCAAACATTCGTTTTGGAAAGAAATTGATTTCCTCGTTAAGCATTTTGAGCAATGTACAGTTGGTTTTCAGAGCGTCTTGCATGAAAATGTACTATTTCTTGTCAAACATTAAATTTGGAAAAAAGTAATTATCTCGGCTGGGTAAACATTTTTAATAATTTGACATTTGGTTTCAGAGCAGCTTGCGTCTCAATTTGCTATTGTTTGCTATAATTGCTATTTTTTCCCAAACATTCATTTTGCGGAAAAAAGTGATCTTCTGAGTGTGCTGTGCATTTTCAGGAATTGGCCGGTTTGTTTCAGAGCATCGATCTTCACAATTAACTATTTTTTGGCAATCATTGATTTAGGAAAAAAAGTGATTATCTCGGCGAGTTAACCATTATGAGAAATTTTCCGTTTGGTTTCAGAGCAGCTTGCATCTAAAGTTACTATTTTGTGCTAACAATTTGTTTTGGAAAAAAGTGAATATCTCGGCGAGTTATTTTGAGTAATTTTCCTTATGGGGTCAGCTTGCATCAAAATTAACAATTTAATGCCTAATATTCATTTTGGGGAAAAAGTGATTATCTCGGCGAATGAACAATGTTGAGTAATTTTCCATTTCGGTTCAGAGCAGTTTGCATTTAAAGTAGCTAGTTTGTGCCAAACATTCATTTTGGAAAAAAGTGATTTTCTCGGCGAGTTAAGCATTTTGAGTAATTTACCGGTTGATTTCAGAGCGTCTTGCATGAAAATGTACTATTTCTTGCCACACATTCATTTTGAAAAAAAAGTGATGATCTCGGCGAGTTAAGCATTTTCAATAATTTGCCATTTGGTTTCAGAGCAGCTTAATTTAAATTTCCTATTTTTTTCCCAAACATTCGTTTTGGAAAGAAATTGATTATCTCGGCGAGTCAAGCATTTTGAGTAATTTTCCGGTTGGGGTCAGAGCGTCTTCCATGTAAATGTACTATTTCTTGCCACTCATTCAGTTTCGAAAACAAGTCATTATCTCGGCGAGTTAAGCCTTTTCAAATATTGCCATTTGGTTTCAGAGCAGCTTAATTTAAATTAGCTATTTTTTGCCAAACAGTCGTTTTGGAAAGAAAGTGATTTCCTCGTTAAGCATTTTGAGAAATGTACAGTTGGTTTTCAGAGCGTCTTGCATGAAAATGTACTATTTCTTGTCAAACATTAATTTTGGAAAAAAGTGATTATCTCGGCTGGGTAAACATTTTTAATAATTTGACATTTGGTTTCAGAGCAGCTTGCATCTCAATTTGCTATTGTTTGCTATAATTGCTATTTTTTCCCAAACATTCATTTTGCGGAAAAAAAGTGATCTTCTGAGTGTGCTGTGCATTTTCAGGAATTGGCCGGTTTGTTTCAGAGCATCGATCTTCACAATTAACTATTTTTTGGCAATCATTGATTTAGGAAAAAAAGTGATTATCTCGGCGAGTTAACCATTTTGAGAAATTTTCCGTTTGTTTTCAGAGCAGCTTGCATCTAAAGTTACTATTTTGTGCTAACAATTTGTTTTGGAAAAAAGTGAATATCTCGGCGAGTTATTTTGAGTAATTTTCCTTATGGGGGTCAGCTTGCATCAAAATTAACAATTTAATGCCTAATATTCATTTTGGGGAAAAAGTGATTATCTCGGCGAATGAACCATTTTGAGTATTTTTCCATTTCGGTTCAGCGCAGTTTGCATCTAAAGTAGCTAGTTTGTGCCAAACATTCATTTTGGAAAAAAAGTGATCTTCTCGGCGAGTTAAGCATTTTGAGTAATTTACCGGTTGATTTCAGAGCGGCTTGCATGAAAATGTACTATTTCTTGCCACACATTCAGTTTGGAAAAAAAGTGATGATCTTGGCGAGTTAAGCAGTTTCAATAATTTGCCATTTGGTTTCAGAGCAGCTTAATTTAAATTTGCTATTTTTACCCAAACATTCGTTTGGGGAAAAAAAAGTGATTATCTCGGCGAGTCAAGCGTTTTGAGTAATGTTCCGGTTGGGGTCAGAGCGTCTTCCATGTAAATGTACAATTTCTTGCCACTCATTCATTTTGGAAAACAAGTCATTATCTCGGAGAGTTAGCATTTTCAATAATTGCCATTAAGTTTCAGAGCAGCTTGCATTTAAATTAGCAATTTTTCGCCAAACATTCGTTTTGGAAATAAATTGATTTCCTCGTTAAGCATTTTGAGCAATGTACAGTTGGTTTTCAGAGCGTCTTGCATGAAAATGTACTACTTCTTGTCAGACATTAATTTTGGAAAAAAGTGATTATCTCGACTGGGTAAACATTTTTTATAATTTGACATTTGGTTTCAGAGCAGCTTGCATCTTAATTTGCTATTGTTTGCTATAATTGCTATTTTTTCCCAAACAATCATTTTGCGAAAAAAAGTGGTATGCTGAGTGTGCTGTGCATTTTCAGGAATTGGCCGGTTTGTTTCAGAGCATCGATCTTCACAATTAACTATTTTTTGGCAATCATTGATTTAAGAAAAAAAAGTGATTATCTCGGCGAGTTAACCATTTTGAGAAATTTTCCGTTTGTTTTCAGAGCAGCTTGCATTTTGTGCTAACAATTCGTTTTGGAAAAAGTGATTATCTCGGCGAGTTATTTTGAGTAATTTTCCTTATGGGGTCAGCTTGCATCAAAATTAACAATTTAATGCCTAATATTCATTTTGGGGAAAAAGTGATTATCTCGGCGAATGAACCATTTTGAGTAATTTTCCATTTCGGTTCAGAGCAGTTTGCATCTAAAGTAGCTAGTTTGTGCCAAACATTCATTTTGGAAGAAATGTACAGTTGGTTTTCAGAACGTCTTGCATGAAAATGTACTATTTCTTGTCAAACATTAATTTTGGAAAAAATTGATTATCTCGGCTGGGTAAACATTTTTAATAATTTGGCATTTGGTTTCAGAGCAGCTTGCATCTCAATTTGCTATAATTGCTATTTTTTCCCAAACATTCATTTTGCGGAAAAAAGTGATCTTCGGAGTGTGCTGTGCATTTTCAGGAATTGGCCGGTTTGCTTCAGAGCATCGATCTTCACAATTAACTATTTTTTGGCAATCATTGATTAAGGGAAAAAAAATGATTATCTCGGCGAGTTAACCATTTTGAGAAATTTTCCGTTTGTTTTCAGAGCAGCTTGCATTTTGTGCTAACAATTCGTTTTGGAAAAAAGTGATTATCTCGGCAAGTTATTTTGAGTAATTTTCCATTTCGGTTCAGAGCAGTTTGCATCTAAAGTAGCTAGTTTGTGCCAAACATTCATTTTGGAAAAAAGGTGATTTTCTCGGCGAGTTGAGCATTTTGAGTAATTTACAGGTTGATTTCAGAGCGGTTTGCATGAAAATGTACTATTTCTTGCCAAACATTCAGTTTGGAAAAAAAGTGATGATCTCGGCGAGTTAAGCAGTTTCAATAATTTGCCATTTGGTTTCAGAGCAGCTTGCATTTAAATTAGCAATTTTTCGCCAAACATTCGTTTTGGAAAGAAATTGATTTCCTCGTTAAGCATTTTGAGCAATGTACAGTTGGTTTTCAGAGCGTCTTGCATGAAAATGTACTATTTCTTGTCAAACCTTAAATTTGGAAAAAAGTAATTATCTCGGCTGCGTAAACATTTTTAATAATTTGACATTTGGTTTCAGAGCAGCTTGCGTCTCAATTTGCTATTGTTTGCTATAATTGCTATTTTTTCCCAAACATTCATTTTGCGGAAAAAAGTGATCTTCTGAGTGTGCTGTGCATTTTCAGGAATTGGCCGGTTTGTTTCAGAGCATCGATCTTCACAATTAACTATTTTTTGGCAATCATTGATTTAGGAAAAAAAGTGATTATCTCGGCGAGTTAACCATTATGAGAAATTTTCCGTTTGGTTTCAGAGCAGCTTGCATCTAAAGTTACTATTTTGTGCTAACAATTTGTTTTGGAAAAAAGTGAATATCTCGGCGAGTTACTTTGAGTAATTTTCCTTATGGGGTCAGCTTGCATCAAAATTAACAATTTAATGCCTAATATTCATTTTGGGGAAAAAGTGATTATCTCGGCTAATGAACAATGTTGAGTAATTTTCCATTTCGGTTCAGAGCAGTTTGCATTTAAAGTAGCTAGTTTGTGCCAAACATTCATTTTGGAAAAAAGTGATTTTCTCGGCGAGTTAAGCATTTTGAGTAATTTACCGGTTGGGGTCAGAGCGTCTTCCATGTAAATGTACTATTTCTTGCCACTCATTCAGTTTGGAAAACAAGTCATTATCTCGGAGAGTTAGCATTTTCAATAATTGCCATTAAGTTTCAGAGCAGCTTGCATTTAAATTAGCAATTTTTCGCCAAACATTCGTTTTGGAAAGAAATTGATTTCCTCGTTAAGCATTTTGAGCAATGTACAGTTGGTTTTCAGAGCGTCTTGCATGTCTTGTCAGACATTAATTTTGGAAAAAAGTGATTATCTCGGCTGGGTAAACATTTTTAATAATTTGACATTTGGTTTCAGAGCAGCTTGCATCTCAATTTGCTATTGTTTGCTATAATTGCTATTTTTTCCCAAACATTCATTTTGCGGAAAAAAGTGATCTTCTGAGTGTGCTGTGCATTTTCAGGCATTGGCCGGTTTGTTTCAGAGCATCGATCTTCACAATTAACTATTTTTTGGCAATCATTGATTTAGGAAAAAAAGTGATTATCTCGGCGAGTTAACCATTTTGAGAAATTTTCCGTTTGTTTTCAGAGCAGCTTGCATCTAAAGTTACTATTTTGTGCTAACAATTCGTTTTGGAAAAACGTGATTATCTCGGCGAGTTATTTTGAGTAATTTTCCTTATGGGGTCAGCTTGCATCAAAATTAACAATTTAATGCCTAATATTCATTTTGGGGAAAAAGTGATTATCTCGGCGAATGAACCATTTTGAGTAATTTTCCATTTCGGTTCAGAGCAGTTTGCATCTAAAGTAGCTAGTTTGTGCCAAACATTCATTTTGGAAAAAAGGTGATTTTCTCGGCGAGTTAAGCATTTTGAGTAATTTACAGGTTGATTTCAGAGCGGTTTGCATGAAAATGTACTATTTCTTGTCAAACATTAAATTTGGAAAAAAGTAATTATCTCGGCTGGGTAAACATTTTTAATAATTTGACATTTGGTTTCAGAGCAGCTTGCATCTCAATTTGCTATTGTTTGCTATAATTGCTATTTTTTCCCAAACAATCATTTTGCGGAAAAAAGTGATCTTCTGAGTGTGCTGTGCATTTTCAGGAATTGGCCGGTTTGTTTCAGAGCATCGATCTTCACAATTAACTATTTTTTGGCAATCATTGATTTAGGAAAAAAAGTGATTATCTCGGCGAGTTAACCATTTTGAGAAATTTTCCGTTTGTTTTCAGAGCAGCTTGCATCTAA
Organism: Scyliorhinus torazame; assembly: GCF_047496885.1. Taxonomy (NCBI): domain Eukaryota; kingdom Metazoa; phylum Chordata; class Chondrichthyes; order Carcharhiniformes; family Scyliorhinidae; genus Scyliorhinus; species Scyliorhinus torazame. The sequence goes on from NW_027307855.1 coordinate 138,572, forward strand.
AGTTACTATTTTGTGCTAACAATTCGGTTTGGAAAAAAGTGATTATCTCGGCGAGTTATTTTGAGTAATTTTCCTTATGCGGTCAGCTTGCATCAAAATTAACAATTTAATGCCTAATATTCATTTTGGGGAAAAAGTGATTATCTCGGCGAATGAACAATGTTGAGTAATTTTCCATTTCGGTTCAGAGCAGTTTGCATTTAAAGTAGCTAGTTTGTGCCAAACATTCATTTTGGAAAAAAGTGATTTTCTCGGCGAGTTAAGCATTTTGAGTAATTTACCGGTTGATTTCAGAGCGTCTTGCATGAAAATGTACTATTTCTTGCCACACATTCATTTTGAAAAAAAAGTGATGATCTCGGCGAGTTAAGCATTTTCAATAATTTGCCATTTGGTTTCAGAGCAGCTTAATTTAAATTTCCTATTTTTTCCCAAACATTCGTTTTGGAAAGAAATTGATTATCTCGGCGAGTCAAGCATTTTGAGTAATTTTCCGGTTGGGGTCAGAGCGTCTTCCATGTAAATGTACTATTTCTTGCCACTCATTCAGTTTCGAAAACAAGTCATTATCTCGGCGAGTTAAGCCTTTTCAAATATTGCCATTTGGTTTCAGAGCAGCTTAATTTAAATTAGCTATTTTTTGCCAAACAGTCGTTTTGGAAAGAAAGTGATTTCCTCGTTAAGCATTTTGAGAAATGTACAGTTGGTTTTCAGAGCGTCTTGCATGAAAATGTACTATTTCTTGTCAGACATTAATTTTGGAAAAAAGTGATTATCTCGGCTGGGTAAACATTTTTAATAATTTGACATTTGGTTTCAGAGCAGCTTGCATCTCAATTTGCTATTGTTTGCTATAATTGCTATTTTTTCCCAAACATTCATTTTGCGGAAAAAAAGTGATCTTCTGAGTGTGCTGTGCATTTTCAGGAATTGGCCGGTTTGTTTCAGAGCATCGATCTTCACAATTAACTATTTTTTGGCAATCATTGATTTAGGAAAAAAAGTGATTATCTCGGCGAGTTAACCATTTTGAGAAATTTTCCGTTTGTTTTCAGAGCAGCTTGCATCTAAAGTTACTATTTTGTGCTAACAATTTGTTTTGGAAAAAAGTGAATATCTCGGCGAGTTATTTTGAGTAATTTTCCTTATGGGGGTCAGCTTGCATCAAAATTAACAATTTAATGCCTAATATTCATTTTGGGGAAAAAGTGATTATCTCGGCGAATGAACCATTTTGAGTATTTTTCCATTTCGGTTCAGCGCAGTTTGCATCTAAAGTAGCTAGTTTGTGCCAAACATTCATTTTGGAAAAAAAGTGATCTTCTCGGCGAGTTAAGCATTTTGAGTAATTTACCGGTTGATTTCAGAGCGGCTTGCATGAAAATGTACTATTTCTTGCCACACATTCAGTTTGGAAAAAAAGTGATGATCTTGGCGAGTTAAGCAGTTTCAATAATTTGCCATTTGGTTTCAGAGCAGCTTAATTTAAATTTGCTATTTTTACCCAAACATTCGTTTGGGGAAAAAAAAGTGATTATCTCGGCGAGTCAAGCGTTTTGAGTAATGTTCCGGTTGGGGTCAGAGCGTCTTCCATGTAAATGTACAATTTCTTGCCACTCATTCATTTTGGAAAACAAGTCATTATCTCGGAGAGTTAGCATTTTCAATAATTGCCATTAAGTTTCAGAGCAGCTTGCATTTAAATTAGCAATTTTTCGCCAAACATTCGTTTTGGAAATAAATTGATTTCCTCGTTAAGCATTTTGAGCAATGTACAGTTGGTTTTCAGAGCGTCTTGCATGAAAATGTACTACTTCTTGTCAGACATTAATTTTGGAAAAAAGTGATTATCTCGACTGGGTAAACATTTTTTATAATTTGACATTTGGTTTCAGAGCAGCTTGCATCTTAATTTGCTATTGTTTGCTATAATTGCTATTTTTTCCCAAACAATCATTTTGCGAAAAAAAGTGGTATGCTGAGTGTGCTGTGCATTTTCAGGAATTGGCCGGTTTGTTTCAGAGCATCGATCTTCACAATTAACTATTTTTTGGCAATCATTGATTTAAGAAAAAAAAGTGATTATCTCGGCGAGTTAACCATTTTGAGAAATTTTCCGTTTGTTTTCAGAGCAGCTTGCATTTTGTGCTAACAATTCGTTTTGGAAAAAAGTGATTATCTCGGCAAGTTATTTTGAGTAATTTTCCTTATGGGGGTCAGAGCAGCTTGCATCAAAATTAACAATTTAATGCCTAATATTCATTTTGGGGAAAAAGTGATTATCTCGGCGAATGAACCATTTTGAGTAATTTTCCATTTCGGTTCAGAGCAGTTTGCATCTAAAGTAGCTAGTTTGTGCCAAACATTCATTTTGGAAGAAATGTACAGTTGGTTTTCAGAACGTCTTGCATGAAAATGTACTATTTCTTGTCAAACATTAATTTTGGAAAAAATTGATTATCTCGGCTGGGTAAACATTTTTAATAATTTGGCATTTGGTTTCAGAGCAGCTTGCATCTCAATTTGCTATAATTGCTATTTTTTCCCAAACATTCATTTTGCGGAAAAAAGTGATCTTCGGAGTATGCTGTGCATTTTCAGGAATTGGCCGGTTTGCTTCAGAGCATCGATCTTCACAATTAACTATTTTTTGGCAATCATTGATTAAGGGAAAAAAAATGATTATCTCGGCGAGTTAACCATTATGAGAAATTTTCCGTTTGTTTTCAGAGCAGCTTGCATCTAAAGTTACTATTTTGTGCTAACAATTCGTTTTGGGAAAAAGTGATTATCTCGGCGAGTTATTTTGAGTAATTTTCCTTATGGGGTCAGCTTGCATCACAATTAACAATTTAATGCCTAATATTCATTTTGGGGAAAAAGTGATTATCTCGGCGAATGAACCATTTTGAGTAATTTTCCATTTCGGTTCAGAGCAGTTTGCATCTAAAGTAGCTAGTTTGTGCCAAACATTCATTTTGGAAGAAATGTACAGTTGGTTTTCAGAACGTCTTGCATGAAAATGTACTATTTCTTGTCAAACATTAATTTTGGAAAAAATTGATTATCTCGGCTGGGTAAACATTTTTAATAATTTGGCATTTGGTTTCAGAGCAGCTTGCATCTCAATTTGCTATAATTGCTATTTTTACCCAAACATTCATTTTGCGGAAAAAAGTGATCTTCGGAGTGTGCTGTGCATTTTCAGGAATTGGCCGGTTTGCTTCAGAGCATCGATCTTCACAATTAACTATTTTTTGGCAATCATTGATTAAGGGAAAAAAGTGATTATCTCGGCGAGTTAACCATTTTGAGAAATTTTCCGTTTGTTTTCAGAGCAGCTTGCATCTAAAGTTACTATTTTGTGCTAACAATTCGTTTTGGAAAAACGTGATTATCTCGGCGAGTTATTTTGAGTAATTTTCCTTATGGGGTCAGCTTGCATCAAAATTAACAATTTAATGCCTAATATTCATTTTGGGGAAAAAGTGATTATCTCGGCGAATGAACCATTTTGAGTAATTTTCCATTTCGGTTCAGAGCAGTTTGCATCTAAAGTAGCTAGTTTGTGCCAAACATTCATTTTGGAAAAAAGGTGATTTTCTCGGCGAGTTAAGCATTTTGAGTAATTTACAGGTTGATTTCAGAGCGGTTTGCATGAAAATGTACTATTTCTTGTCAAACATTAAATTTGGAAAAAAGTAATTATCTCGGCTGGGTAAACATTTTTAATAATTTGACATTTGGTTTCAGAGCAGCTTGCATCTCAATTTGCTATTGTTTGCTATAATTGCTATTTTTTCCCAAACAATCATTTTGCGGAAAAAAGTGATCTTCTGAGTGTGCTGTGCATTTTCAGGAATTGGCCGGTTTGTTTCAGAGCATCGATCTTCACAATTAACTATTTTTTGGCAATCATTGATTTAGGAAAAAAAGTGATTATCTCGGCGAGTTAACCATTTTGAGAAATTTTCCGTTTGTTTTCAGAGCAGCTTGCATCTAAAGTTACTATTTTGTGCTAACAATTCGGTTTGGAAAAAAGTGATTATCTCGGCGAGTTATTTTGAGTAATTTTCCTTATGCGGTCAGCTTGCATCAAAATTAACAATTTAATGCCTAATATTCATTTTGGGGAAAAAGTGATTATCTCGGCGAATGAACAATGTTGAGTAATTTTCCATTTCGGTTCAGAGCAGTTTGCATTTAAAGTAGCTAGTTTGTGCCAAACATTCATTTTGGAAAAAAGTGATTTTCTCGGCGAGTTAAGCATTTTGAGTAATTTACCGGTTGATTTCAGAGCGTCTTGCATGAAAATGTACTATTTCTTGCCACACATTCATTTTGAAAAAAAAGTGATGATCTCGGCGAGTTAAGCATTTTCAATAATTTGCCATTTGGTTTCAGAGCAGCTTAATTTAAATTTCCTATTTTTTCCCAAACATTCGTTTTGGAAAGAAATTGATTATCTCGGCGAGTCAAGCATTTTGAGTAATTTTCCGGTTGGGGTCAGAGCGTCTTCCATGTAAATGTACTATTTCTTGCCACTCATTCAGTTTCGAAAACAAGTCATTATCTCGGCGAGTTAAGCCTTTTCAAATATTGCCATTTGGTTTCAGAGCAGCTTAATTTAAATTAGCTATTTTTTGCCAAACAGTCGTTTTGGAAAGAAAGTGATTTCCTCGTTAAGCATTTTGAGAAATGTACAGTTGGTTTTCAGAGCGTCTTGCATGAAAATGTACTATTTCTTGTCAGACATTAATTTTGGAAAAAAGTGATTATCTCGGCTGGGTAAACATTTTTAATAATTTGACATTTGGTTTCAGAGCAGCTTGCATCTCAATTTGCTATTGTTTGCTATAATTGCTATTTTTTCCCAAACATTCATTTTGCGGAAAAAAAGTGATCTTCTGAGTGTGCTGTGCATTTTCAGGAATTGGCCGGTTTGTTTCAGAGCATCGATCTTCACAATTAACTATTTTTTGGCAATCATTGATTTAGGAAAAAAAGTGATTATCTCGGCGAGTTAACCATTTTGAGAAATTTTCCGTTTGTTTTCAGAGCAGCTTGCATCTAAAGTTACTATTTTGTGCTAACAATTTGTTTTGGAAAAAAGTGAATATCTCGGCGAGTTATTTTGAGTAATTTTCCTTATGGGGGTCAGCTTGCATCAAAATTAACAATTTAATGCCTAATATTCATTTTGGGGAAAAAGTGATTATCTCGGCGAATGAACCATTTTGAGTATTTTTCCATTTCGGTTCAGCGCAGTTTGCATCTAAAGTAGCTAGTTTGTGCCAAACATTCATTTTGGAAAAAAAGTGATCTTCTCGGCGAGTTAAGCATTTTGAGTAATTTACCGGTTGATTTCAGAGCGGCTTGCATGAAAATGTACTATTTCTTGCCACACATTCAGTTTGGAAAAAAAGTGATGATCTTGGCGAGTTAAGCAGTTTCAATAATTTGCCATTTGGTTTCAGAGCAGCTTAATTTAAATTTGCTATTTTTACCCAAACATTCGTTTGGGGAAAAAAAAGTGATTATCTCGGCGAGTCAAGCGTTTTGAGTAATGTTCCGGTTGGGGTCAGAGCGTCTTCCATGTAAATGTACAATTTCTTGCCACTCATTCATTTTGGAAAACAAGTCATTATCTCGGAGAGTTAGCATTTTCAATAATTGCCATTAAGTTTCAGAGCAGCTTGCATTTAAATTAGCAATTTTTCGCCAAACATTCGTTTTGGAAATAAATTGATTTCCTCGTTAAGCATTTTGAGCAATGTACAGTTGGTTTTCAGAGCGTCTTGCATGAAAATGTACTACTTCTTGTCAGACATTAATTTTGGAAAAAAGTGATTATCTCGACTGGGTAAACATTTTTTATAATTTGACATTTGGTTTCAGAGCAGCTTGCATCTTAATTTGCTATTGTTTGCTATAATTGCTATTTTTTCCCAAACAATCATTTTGCGAAAAAAAGTGGTATGCTGAGTGTGCTGTGCATTTTCAGGAATTGGCCGGTTTGTTTCAGAGCATCGATCTTCACAATTAACTATTTTTTGGCAATCATTGATTTAAGAAAAAAAAGTGATTATCTCGGCGAGTTAACCATTTTGAGAAATTTTCCGTTTGTTTTCAGAGCAGCTTGCATTTTGTGCTAACAATTCGTTTTGGAAAAAAGTGATTATCTCGGCAAGTTATTTTGAGTAATTTTCCTTATGGGGGTCAGAGCAGCTTGCATCAAAATTAACAATTTAATGCCTAATATTCATTTTGGGGAAAAAGTGATTATCTCGGCGAATGAACCATTTTGAGTAATTTTCCATTTCGGTTCAGAGCAGTTTGCATCTAAAGTAGCTAGTTTGTGCCAAACATTCATTTTGGAAGAAATGTACAGTTGGTTTTCAGAACGTCTTGCATGAAAATGTACTATTTCTTGTCAAACATTAATTTTGGAAAAAATTGATTATCTCGGCTGGGTAAACATTTTTAATAATTTGGCATTTGGTTTCAGAGCAGCTTGCATCTCAATTTGCTATAATTGCTATTTTTTCCCAAACATTCATTTTGCGGAAAAAAGTGATCTTCGGAGTATGCTGTGCATTTTCAGGAATTGGCCGGTTTGCTTCAGAGCATCGATCTTCACAATTAACTATTTTTTGGCAATCATTGATTAAGGGAAAAAAAATGATTATCTCGGCGAGTTAACCATTATGAGAAATTTTCCGTTTGTTTTCAGAGCAGCTTGCATCTAAAGTTACTATTTTGTGCTAACAATTCGTTTTGGGAAAAAGTGATTATCTCGGCGAGTTATTTTGAGTAATTTTCCTTATGGGGTCAGCTTGCATCACAATTAACAATTTAATGCCTAATATTCATTTTGGGGAAAAAGTGATTATCTCGGCGAATGAACCATTTTGAGTAATTTTCCATTTCGGTTCAGAGCAGTTTGCATCTAAAGTAGCTAGTTTGTGCCAAACATTCATTTTGGAAGAAATGTACAGTTGGTTTTCAGAACGTCTTGCATGAAAATGTACTATTTCTTGTCAAACATTAATTTTGGAAAAAATTGATTATCTCGGCTGGGTAAACATTTTTAATAATTTGGCATTTGGTTTCAGAGCAGCTTGCATCTCAATTTGCTATAATTGCTATTTTTACCCAAACATTCATTTTGCGGAAAAAAGTGATCTTCGGAGTGTGCTGTGCATTTTCAGGAATTGGCCGGTTTGCTTCAGAGCATCGATCTTCGCAATTAACTATTTTTTGGCAATCATTGATTAAGGGAAAAAAAATGATTATCTCGGCGAGTTAACCATTTTGAGAAATTTTCCGTTTGTTTTCAGAGCAGCTTGCATTTTGTGCTAACAATTCGTTTTGGAAAAAAGTGATTATCTCGGCAAGTTATTTTGAGTAATTTTCCATTTCGGTTCAGAGCAGTTTGCATCTAAAGTAGCTAGTTTGTGCCAAACATTCATTTTGGAAAAAAGGTGATTTTCTCGGCGAGTTAAGCATTTTGAGTAATTTACAGGTTGATTTCAGAGCGGTTTGCATGAAAATGTACTATTTCTTGACAAACATTCAGTTTGGAAAAAAAGTGATGATCTCGGCGAGTTAAGCAGTTTCAATAATTTGCCATTTGGTTTCAGAGCAGCTTGCATTTAAATTAGCAATTTTTCGCCAAACATTCGTTTTGGAAAGAAATTGATTTCCTCGTTAAGCATTTTGAGCAATGTACAGTTGGTTTTCAGAGCGTCTTGCATGAAAATGTACTATTTCTTGTCAAACCTTAAATTTGGAAAAAAGTAATTATCTCGGCTGCGTAAACATTTTTAATAATTTGACATTTGGTTTCAGAGCAGCTTGCGTCTCAATTTGCTATTGTTTGCTATAATTGCTATTTTTTCCCAAACATTCATTTTGCGGAAAAAAGTGATCTTCTGAGTGTGCTGTGCATTTTCAGGAATTGGCCGGTTTGTTTCAGAGCATCGATCTTCACAATTAACTATTTTTTGGCAATCATTGATTTAGGAAAAAAAGTGATTATCTCGGCGAGTTAACCATTATGAGAAATTTTCCGTTTGGTTTCAGAGCAGCTTGCATCTAAAGTTACTATTTTGTGCTAACAATTTGTTTTGGAAAAAAGTGAATATCTCGGCGAGTTACTTTGAGTAATTTTCCTTATGGGGTCAGCTTGCATCAAAATTAACAATTTAATGCCTAATATTCATTTTGGGGAAAAAGTGATTATCTCGGCGAATGAACAATGTTGAGTAATTTTCCATTTCGGTTCAGAGCAGTTTGCATTTAAAGTAGCTAGTTTGTGCCAAACATTCATTTTGGAAAAAAGTGATTTTCTCGGCGAGTTAAGCATTTTGAGTAATTTACCGGTTGGGGTCAGAGCGTCTTCCATGTAAATGTACTATTTCTTGCCACTCATTCAGTTTGGAAAACAAGTCATTATCTCGGAGAGTTAGCATTTTCAATAATTGCCATTAAGTTTCAGAGCAGCTTGCATTTAAATTAGCAATTTTTCGCCAAACATTCGTTTTGGAAAGAAATTGATTTCCTCGTTAAGCATTTTGAGCAATGTACAGTTGGTTTTCAGAGCGTCTTGCATGTCTTGTCAGACATTAATTTTGGAAAAAAGTGATTATCTCGGCTGGGTAAACATTTTTAATAATTTGACATTTGATTTCAGAGCAGCTTGCATCTCAATTTGCTATTGTTTGCTATAATTGCTATTTTTTCCCAAACATTCATTTTGCGGAAAAAAGTGATCTTCTGAGTGTGCTGTGCATTTTCAGGCATTGGCCGGTTTGTTTCAGAGCATCGATCTTCACAATTAACTATTTTTTGGCAATCATTGATTTAGGAAAAAAAGTGATTATCTCGGCGAGTTAACCATTTTGAGAAATTTTCCGTTTGTTTTCAGAGCAGCTTGCATCTAAAGTTACTATTTTGTGCTAACAATTCGTTTTGGAAAAACGTGATTATCTCGGCGAGTTATTTTGAGTAATTTTCCTTATGGGGTCAGCTTGCATCAAAATTAACAATTTAATGCCTAATATTCATTTTGGGGAAAAAGTGATTATCTCGGCGAATGAACAATTTTGAGTAATTTTCCATTTCGGTTCAGAGCAGTTTGCATCTAAAGTAGCTAGTTTGTGCCAAACATTCATTTTGGAAAAAAGGTGATTTTCTCGGCGAGTTAAGCATTTTGAGTAATTTACAGGTTGATTTCAGAGCGGTTTGCATGAAAATGTACTATTTCTTGTCAAACATTAAATTTGGAAAAAAGTAATTATCTCGGCTGGGTAAACATTTTTAATAATTTGACATTTGGTTTCAGAGCAGCTTGCATCTCAATTTGCTATTGTTTGCTATAATTGCTATTTTTTCCCAAACAATCAATTTGCGGAAAAAAGTGATCTTCTGAGTGTGCTGTGCATTTTCAGGAATTGGCCGGTTTGTTTCAGAGCATCGATCTTCACAATTAACTATTTTTTGGCAATCATTGATTTAGGAAAAAAAGTGATTATCTCGGCGAGTTATTTTGAGTAATTTTCCTTATGCGGTCAGCTTGCATCAAAATTAACAATTTAATGCCTAATATTCATTTTGGGGAAAAAGTGATTATCTCGGCGAATGAACAATGTTGAGTAATTTTCCATTTCGGTTCAGAGCAGTTTGCATTTAAAGTAGCTAGTTTGTGCCAAACATTCATTTTGGAAAAAAGTGATTTTCTCGGCGAGTTAAGCATTTTGAGTAATTTACCGGTTGATTTCAGAGCGTCTTGCATGAAAATGTACTATTTCTTGCCACACATTCATTTTGAAAAAAAAGTGATGATCTCGGCGAGTTAAGCATTTTCAATAATTTGCCATTTGGTTTCAGAGCAGCTTAATTTAAATTTCCTATTTTTTCCCAAACATTCGTTTTGGAAAGAAATTGATTATCTCGGCGAGTCAAGCATTTTGAGTAATTTTCCGGTTGGGGTCAGAGCGTCTTCCATGTAAATGTACTATTTCTTGCCACTCATTCAGTTTCGAAAACAAGTCATTATCTCGGCGAGTTAAGCCTTTTCAAATATTGCCATTTGGTTTCAGAGCAGCTTAATTTAAATTAGCTATTTTTTGCCAAACAGTCGTTTTGGAAAGAAAGTGATTTCCTCGTTAAGCATTTTGAGAAATGTACAGTTGGTTTTCAGAGCGTCTTGCATGAAAATGTACTATTTCTTGTCAGACATTAATTTTGGAAAAAAGTGATTATCTCGGCTGGGTAAACATTTTTAATAATTTGACATTTGGTTTCAGAGCAGCTTGCATCTCAATTTGCTATTGTTTGCTATAATTGCTATTTTTTCCCAAACATTCATTTTGCGGAAAAAAAGTGATCTTCTGAGTGTGCTGTGCATTTTCAGGAATTGGCCGGTTTGTTTCAGAGCATCGATCTTCACAATTAACTATTTTTTGGCAATCATTGATTTAGGAAAAAAAGTGATTATCTCGGCGAGTTAACCATTTTGAGAAATTTTCCGTTTGTTTTCAGAGCAGCTTGCATCTAAAGTTACTATTTTGTGCTAACAATTTGTTTTGGAAAAAAGTGAATATCTCGGCGAGTTATTTTGAGTAATTTTCCTTATGGGGTCAGCTTGCATCAAAATTAACAATTTAATGCCTAATATTCATTTTGGGGAAAAAGTGATTATCTCGGCGAATGAACCATTTTGAGTATTTTTCCATTTCGGTTCAGCGCAGTTTGCATCTAAAGTAGCTAGTTTGTGCCAAACATTCATTTTGGAAAAAAAGTGATCTTCTCGGCGAGTTAAGCATTTTGAGTAATTTACCGGTTGATTTCAGAGCGGCTTGCATGAAAATGTACTATTTCTTGCCACACATTCAGTTTGGAAAAAAAGTGATGATCTTGGCGAGTTAAGCAGTTTCAATAATTTGCCATTTGGTTTCAGAGCAGCTTAATTTAAATTTGCTATTTTTACCCAAACATTCGTTTGGGGAAAAAAAAGTGATTATCTCGGCGAGTCAAGCGTTTTGAGTAATGTTCCGGTTGGGGTCAGAGCGTCTTCCATGTAAATGTACAATTTCTTGCCACTCATTCATTTTGGAAAACAAGTCATTATCTCGGAGAGTTAGCATTTTCAATAATTGCCATTAAGTTTCAGAGCAGCTTGCATTTAAATTAGCAATTTTTCGCCAAACATTCGTTTTGGAAATAAATTGATTTCCTCGTTAAGCATTTTGAGCAATGTACAGTTGGTTTTCAGAGCGTCTTGCATGAAAATGTACTACTTCTTGTCAGACATTAATTTTGGAAAAAAGTGATTATCTCGACTGGGTAAACATTTTTTATAATTTGACATTTGGTTTCAGAGCAGCTTGCATCTTAATTTGCTATTGTTTGCTATAATTGCTATTTTTTCCCAAACAATCATTTTGCGAAAAAAAGTGGTATGCTGAGTGTGCTGTGCATTTTCAGGAATTGGCCGGTTTGTTTCAGAGCATCGATCTTCACAATTAACTATTTTTTGGCAATCATTGATTTAAGAAAAAAAAGTGATTATCTCGGCGAGTTAACCATTTTGAGAAATTTTCCGTTTGTTTTCAGAGCAGCTTGCATTTTGTGCTAACAATTCGTTTTGGAAAAAAGTGATTATCTCGGCAAGTTATTTTGAGTAATTTTCCTTATGGGGGTCAGAGCAGCTTGCATCAAAATTAACAATTTAATGCCTAATATTCATTTTGGAGAAAAAGTGATTATCTCGGCGAATGAACCATTTTGAGTAATTTTCCATTTCGGTTCAGAGCAGTTTGCATCTAAAGTAGCTAGTTTGTGCCAAACATTCATTTTGGAAGAAATGTACAGTTGGTTTTCAGAACGTCTTGCATGAAAATGTACTATTTCTTGTCAAACATTAATTTTGGAAAAAATTGATTATCTCGGCTGGGTAAACATTTTTAATAATTTGGCATTTGGTTTCAGAGCAGCTTGCATCTCAATTTGCTATAATTGCTATTTTTTCCCAAACATTCATTTTGCGGAAAAAAGTGATCTTCGGAGTATGCTGTGCATTTTCAGGAATTGGCCGGTTTGCTTCAGAGCATCGATCTTCACAATTAACTATTTTTTGGCAATCATTGATTAAGGGAAAAAAAATGATTATCTCGGCGAGTTAACCATTATGAGAAATTTTCCGTTTGTTTTCAGAGCAGCTTGCATCTAAAGTTACTATTTTGTGCTAACAATTCGTTTTGGGAAAAAGTGATTATCTCGGCGAGTTATTTTGAGTAATTTTCCTTATGGGGTCAGCTTGCATCAAAATTAACAATTTAATGCCTAATATTCATTTTGGGGAAAAAGTGATTATCTCGGCGAATGAACCATTTTGAGTAATTTTCCATTTCGGTTCAGAGCAGTTTGCATCTAAAGTAGCTAGTTTGTGCCAAACATTCATTTTGGAAGAAATGTACAGTTGGTTTTCAGAACGTCTTGCATGAAAATGTACTATTTCTTGTCAAACATTAATTTTGGAAAAAATTGATTATCTCGGCTGGGTAAACATTTTTAATAATTTGGCATTTGGTTTCAGAGCAGCTTGCATCTCAATTTGCTATAATTGCTATTTTTTCCCAAACATTCATATTGCGGAAAAAAGTGATCTTCGGAGTGTGCTGTGCATTTTCAGGAATTGGCCGGTTTGCTTCAGAGCATCGATCTTCACAATTAACTATTTTTTGGCAATCATTGATTAAGGGAAAAAAAATGATTATCTCGGCGAGTTAACCATTTTGAGAAATTTTCCGTTTGTTTTCAGAGCAGCTTGCATTTTGTGCTAACAATTCGTTTTGGAAAAAAGTGATTATCTCGGCAAGTTATTTTGAGTAATTTTCCATTTCGGTTCAGAGCAGTTTGCATCTAAAGTAGCTAGTTTGTGCCAAACATTCATTTTGGAAAAAAGGTGATTTTCTCGGCGAGTTAAGCATTTTGAGTAATTTACAGGTTGATTTCAGAGCGGTTTGCATGAAAATGTACTATTTCTTGCCAAACATTCAGTTTGGAAAAAAAGTGATGATCTCGGCGAGTTAAGCAGTTTCAATAATTTGCCATTTGGTTTCAGAGCAGCTTGCATTTAAATTAGCAATTTTTCGCCAAACATTCGTTTTGGAAAGAAATTGATTTCCTCGTTAAGCATTTTGAGCAATGTACAGTTGGTTTTCAGAGCGTCTTGCATGAAAATGTACTATTTCTTGTCAAACCTTAAATTTGGAAAAAAGTAATTATCTCGGCTGCGTAAACATTTTTAATAATTTGACATTTGGTTTCAGAGCAGCTTGCGTCTCAATTTGCTATTGTTTGCTATAATTGCTATTTTTTCCCAAACATTCATTTTGCGGAAAAAAGTGATCTTCTGAGTGTGCTGTGCATTTTCAGGAATTGGCCGGTTTGTTTCAGAGCATCGATCTTCACAATTAACTATTTTTTGGCAATCATTGATTTAGGAAAAAAAGTGATTATCTCGGCGAGTTAACCATTATGAGAAATTTTCCGTTTGGTTTCAGAGCAGCTTGCATCTAAAGTTACTATTTTGTGCTAACAATTTGTTTTGGAAAAAAGTGAATATCTCGGCGAGTTACTTTGAGTAATTTTCCTTATGGGGTCAGCTTGCATCAAAATTAACAATTTAATGCCTAATATTTATTTTGGGGAAAAAGTGATTATCTCGGCGAATGAACAATGTTGAGTAATTTTCCATTTCGGTTCAGAGCAGTTTGCATTTAAAGTAGCTAGTTTGTGCCAAACATTCATTTTGGAAAAAAGTGATTTTCTCGGCGAGTTAAGCATTTTGAGTAATTTACCGGTTGGGGTCAGAGCGTCTTCCATGTAAATGTACTATTTCTTGCCACTCATTCAGTTTGGAAAACAAGTCATTATCTCGGAGAGTTAGCATTTTCAATAATTGCCTTTAAGTTTCAGAGCAGCTTGCATTTAAATTAGCAATTTTTCGCCAAACATTCGTTTTGGAAAGAAATTGATTTCCTCGTTAAGCATTTTGAGCAATGTACAGTTGGTTTTCAGAGCGTCTTGCATGTCTTGTCAGACATTAATTTTGGAAAAAAGTGATTATCTCGGCTGGGTAAACATTTTTAATAATTTGACATTTGGTTTCAGAGCAGCTTGCATCTCAATTTGCTATTGTTTGCTATAATTGCTATTTTTTCCCAAACATTCATTTTGCGGAAAAAAGTGATCTTCTGAGTGTGCTGTGCATTTTCAGGCATTGGCCGGTTTGTTTCAGAGCATCGATCTTCACAATTAACTATTTTTTGGCAATCATTGATTTAGGAAAAAAAGTGATTATCTCGGCGAGTTAACCATTTTGAGAAATTTTCCGTTTGTTTTCAGAGCAGCTTGCATCTAAAGTTACTATTTTGTGCTAACAATTCGTTTTGGAAAAACGTGATTATCTCGGCGAGTTATTTTGAGTAATTTTCCTTATGGGGTCAGCTTGCATCAAAATTAACAATTTAATGCCTAATATTCATTTTGGGGAAAAAGTGATTATCTCGGCGAATGAACAATTTTGAGTAATTTTCCATTTCGGTTCAGAGCAGTTTGCATCTAAAGTAGCTAGTTTGTGCCAAACATTCATTTTGGAAAAAAGGTGATTTTCTCGGCGAGTTAAGCATTTTGAGTAATTTACAGGTTGATTTCAGAGCGGTTTGCATGAAAATGTACTATTTCTTGTCAAACATTAAATTTGGAAAAAAGTAATTATCTCGGCTGGGTAAACATTTTTAATAATTTGACATTTGGTTTCAGAGCAGCTTGCATCTCAATTTGCTATTGTTTGCTATAATTGCTATTTTTTCCCAAACAATCATTTTGCGAAAAAAAGTGGTATGCTGAGTGTGCTGTGCATTTTCAGGAATTGGCCGGTTTGTTTCAGAGCATCGATCTTCACAATTAACTATTTTTTGGCAATCATTGATTTAAGAAAAAAAAGTGATTATCTCGGCGAGTTAACCATTTTGAGAAATTTTCCGTTTGTTTTCAGAGCAGCTTGCATTTTGTGCTAACAATTCGTTTTGGAAAAAAGTGATTATCTCGGCAAGTTATTTTGAGTAATTTTCCTTATGGGGGTCAGAGCAGCTTGCATCAAAATTAACAATTTAATGCCTAATATTCATTTTGGGGAAAAAGTGATTATCTCGGCGAATGAACCATTTTGAGTAATTTTCCATTTCGGTTCAGAGCAGTTTGCATCTAAAGTAGCTAGTTTGTGCCAAACATTCATTTTGGAAGAAATGTACAGTTGGTTTTCAGAACGTCTTGCATGAAAATGTACTATTTCTTGTCAAACATTAATTTTGGAAAAAATTGATTATCTCGGCTGGGTAAACATTTTTAATAATTTGGCATTTGGTTTCAGAGCAGCTTGCATCTCAATTTGCTATAATTGCTATTTTTTCCCAAACATTCATTTTGCGGAAAAAAGTGATCTTCGGAGTATGCTGTGCATTTTCAGGAATTGGCCGGTTTGCTTCAGAGCATCGATCTTCACAATTAACTATTTTTTGGCAATCATTGATTAAGGGAAAAAAAATGATTATCTCGGCGAGTTAACCATTATGAGAAATTTTCCGTTTGTTTTCAGAGCAGCTTGCATCTAAAGTTACTATTTTGTGCTAACAATTCGTTTTGGGAAAAAGTGATTATCTCGGCGAGTTATTTTGAGTAATTTTCCTTATGGGGTCAGCTTGCATCAAAATTAACAATTTAATGCCTAATATTCATTTTGGGGAAAAAGTGATTATCTCGGCGAATGAACCATTTTGAGTAATTTTCCATTTCGGTTCAGAGCAGTTTGCATCTAAAGTAGCTAGTTTGTGCCAAACATTCATTTTGGAAGAAATGTACAGTTGGTTTTCAGAACGTCTTGCATGAAAATGTACTATTTCTTGTCAAACATTAATTTTGGAAAAAATTGATTATCTCGGCTGGGTAAACATTTTTAATAATTTGGCATTTGGTTTCAGAGCAGCTTGCATCTCAATTTGCTATAATTGCTATTTTTTCCCAAACATTCATTTTGCGGAAAAAAGTGATCTTCGGAGTGTGCTGTGCATTTTCAGGAATTGGCCGGTTTGCTTCAGAGCATCGATCTTCACAATTAACTATTTTTTGGCAATCATTGATTAAGGGAAAAAAAATGATTATCTCGGCGAGTTAACCATTTTGAGAAATTTTCCGTTTGTTTTCAGAGCAGCTTGCATTTTGTGCTAACAATTCGTTTTGGAAAAAAGTGATTATCTCGGCAAGTTATTTTGAGTAATTTTCCATTTCGGTTCAGAGCAGTTTGCATCTAAAGTAGCTAGTTTGTGCCAAACATTCATTTTGGAAAAAAGGTGATTTTCTCGGCGAGTTAAGCATTTTGAGTAATTTACAGGTTGATTTCAGAGCGGTTTGCATGAAAATGTACTATTTCTTGCCAAACATTCAGTTTGGAAAAAAAGTGATGATCTCGGCGAGTTAAGCAGTTTCAATAATTTGCCATTTGGTTTCAGAGCAGCTTGCATTTAAATTAGCAATTTTTCGCCAAACATTCGTTTTGGAAAGAAATTGATTTCCTCGTTAAGCATTTTGAGCAATGTACAGTTGGTTTTCAGAGCGTCTTGCATGAAAATGTACTATTTCTTGTCAAACCTTAAATTTGGAAAAAAGTAATTATCTCGGCTGCGTAAACATTTTTAATAATTTGACATTTGGTTTCAGAGCAGCTTGCGTCTCAATTTGCTATTGTTTGCTATAATTGCTATTTTTTCCCAAACATTCATTTTGCGGAAAAAAGTGATCTTCTGAGTGTGCTGTGCATTTTCAGGAATTGGCCGGTTTGTTTCAGAGCATCGATCTTCACAATTAACTATTTTTTGGCAATCATTGATTTAGGAAAAAAAGTGATTATCTCGGCGAGTTAACCATTATGAGAAATTTTCCGTTTGGTTTCAGAGCAGCTTGCATCTAAAGTTACTATTTTGTGCTAACAATTTGTTTTGGAAAAAAGTGAATATCTCGGCGAGTTACTTTGAGTAATTTTCCTTATGGGGTCAGCTTGCATCAAAATTAACAATTTAATGCCTAATATTCATTTTGGGGAAAAAGTGATTATCTCGGCGAATGAACAATGTTGAGTAATTTTCCATTTCGGTTCAGAGCAGTTTGCATTTAAAGTAGCTAGTTTGTGCCAAACATTCATTTTGGAAAAAAGTGATTTTCTCGGCGAGTTAAGCATTTTGAGTAATTTACCGGTTGGGGTCAGAGCGTCTTCCATGTAAATGTACTATTTCTTGCCACTCATTCAGTTTGGAAAACAAGTCATTATCTCGGAGAGTTAGCATTTTCAATAATTGCCATTAAGTTTCAGAGCAGCTTGCATTTAAATTAGCAATTTTTCGCCAAACATTCGTTTTGGAAAGAAATTTATTTCCTCGTTAAGCATTTTGAGCAATGTACAGTTGGTTTTCAGAGCGTCTTGCATGTCTTGTCAGACATTAATTTTGGAAAAAAGTGATTATCTCGGCTGGGTAAACATTTTTAATAATTTGACATTTGGTTTCAGAGCAGCTTGCATCTCAATTTGCTATTGTTTGCTATAATTGCTATTTTTTCCCAAACATTCATTTTGCGGAAAAAAGTGATCTTCTGAGTGTGCTGTGCATTTTCAGGCATTGGCCGGTTTGTTTCAGAGCATCGATCTTCACAATTAACTATTTTTTGGCAATCATTGATTTAGGAAAAAAAGTGATTATCTCGGCGAGTTAACCATTTTGAGAAATTTTCCGTTTGTTTTCAGAGCAGCTTGCATCTAAAGTTACTATTTTGTGCTAACAATTCGTTTTGGAAAAACGTGATTATCTCGGCGAGTTATTTTGAGTAATTTTCCTTATGGGGTCAGCTTGCATCAAAATTAACAATTTAATGCCTAATATTCATTTTGGGGAAAAAGTGATTATCTCGGCGAATGAACAATTTTGAGTAATTTTCCATTTCGGTTCAGAGCAGTTTGCATCTAAAGTAGCTAGTTTGTGCCAAACATTCATTTTGGAAAAAAGGTGATTTTCTCGGCGAGTTAAGCATTTTGAGTAATTTACAGGTTGATTTCAGAGCGGTTTGCATGAAAATGTACTATTTCTTGTCAAACATTAAATTTGGAAAAAAGTAATTATCTCGGCTGGGTAAACATTTTTAATAATTTGACATTTGGTTTCAGAGCAGCTTGCATCTCAATTTGCTATTGTTTGCTATAATTGCTATTTTTTCCCAAACAATCATTTTGCGGAAAAAAGTGATCTTCTGAGTGTGCTGTGCATTTTCAGGAATTGGCCGGTTTGTTTCAGAGCATCGATCTTCACAATTAACTATTTTTTGGCAATCATTGATTTAGGAAAAAAAGTGATTATCTCGGCGAGTTAACCATTTTGAGAAATTTTCCGTTTGTTTTCAGAGCAGCTTGCATCTAAAGTTACTATTTTGTGCTAACAATTCGGTTTGGAAAAAAGTGATTATCTCGGCGAGTTATTTTGAGTAATTTTCCATATGCGGTCAGCATGCATCAAAATTAACAATTTAATGCCTAATATTCATTTTGGGGAAAAAGTGATTATCTCGGCGAATGAACAATGTTGAGTAATTTTCCATTTCGGTTCAGAGCAGTTTGCATTTAAAGTAGCTAGTTTGTGCCAAACATTCATTTTGGAAAAAAGTGATTTTCTCGGCGAGTTAAGCATTTTGAGTAATTTACCGGTTGATTTCAGAGTGTCTTGCATGAAAATGTACTATTTCTTGCCACACATTCATTTTGAAAAAAAAGTGATGATCTCGGCGAGTTAAGCATTTTCAATAATTTGCCATTTGGTTTCAGAGCAGCTTAATTTAAATTTCCTATTTTTTCCCAAACATTCGTTTTGGAAAGAAATTGATTATCTCGGCGAGTCAAGCATTTTGAGTAATTTTCCGGTTGGGGGTCAGAGCGTCTTCCATGTAAATGTACTATTTCTTGCCACTCATTCAGTTTCGAAAACAAGTCATTATCTCGGCGAGTTAAGCCTTTTCAAATATTGCCATTTGGTTTCAGAGCAGCTTAATTTAAATTAGCTATTTTTTGCCAAACAGTCGTTTTGGAAAGAAAGTGATTTCCTCGTTAAGCATTTTGAGAAATGTACAGTTGGTTTTCAGAGCGTCTTGCATGAAAATGTACTATTTCTTGTCAGACATTAATTTTGGAAAAAAGTGATTATCTCGGCTGGGTAAACATTTTTAATAATTTGACATTTGGTTTCAGAGCAGCTTGCATCTCAATTTGCTATTGTTTGCTATAATTGCTATTTTTTCCCAAACATTCATTTTGCGGAAAAAAAGTGATCTTCTGAGTGTGCTGTGCATTTTCAGGAATTGGCCAATTTGTTTCAGAGCATCGATCTTCACAATTAACTATTTTTTGGCAATCATTGATTTAGGAAAAAAAGTGATTATCTCGGCGAGTTAACCATTTTGAGAAATTTTCCGTTTGTTTTCAGAGCAGCTTGCATCTAAAGTTACTATTTTGTGCTAACAATTTGTTTTGGAAAAAAGTGAATATCTCGGCGAGTTATTTTGAGTAATTTTCCTTATGGGGTCAGCTTGCATCAAAATTAACAATTTAATGCCTAATATTCATTTTGGGGAAAAAGTGATTATCTCGGCGAATGAACCATTTTGAGTAATTTTCCATTTCGGTTCAGCGCAGTTTGCATCTAAAGTAGCTAGTTTGTGCCAAACATTCATTTTGGAAAAAAAGTGATCTTCTCGGCGAGTTAAGCATTTTGAGTAATTTACCGGTTGATTTCAGAGCGGCTTGCATGAAAATGTACTATTTCTTGCCACACATTCAGTTTGGAAAAAAAGTGATGATCTTGGCGAGTTAAGCATTTTCAATAATTTGCCATTTGGTTTCAGAGCAGCTTAATTTAAATTTGCTATTTTTACCCAAACATTCGTTTGGGGGAAAAAAAAGTGATTATCTCGGCGAGTCAAGCGTTTTGAGTAATGTTCCGGTTGGGGTCAGAGCGTCTTCCATGTAAATGTACAATTTCTTGCCACTCATTCATTTTGGAAAACAAGTCATTATCTCGGAGAGTTAGCATTTTCAATAATTGCCATTAAGTTTCAGAGCAGCTTGCATTTAAATTAGCAATTTTTCGCCAAACATTCGTTTTGGAAATAAATTGATTTCCTCGTTAAGCATTTTGAGCAATGTACAGTTGGTTTTCAGAGCGTCTTGCATGAAAATGTACTACTTCTTGTCAGACATTAATTTTGGAAAAAAGTGATTATCTCGACTGGGTAAACATTTTTTATAATTTGACATTTGGTTTCAGAGCAGCTTGCATCTTAATTTGCTATTGTTTGCTATAATTGCTATTTTTTCCCAAACAATCATTTTGCGAAAAAAAGTGGTATGCTGAGTGTGCTGTGCATTTTCAGGAATTGGCCGGTTTGTTTCAGAGCATCGATCTTCACAATTAACTATTTTTTGGCAATCATTGATTTAAGAAAAAAAAGTGATTATCTCGGCGAGTTAACCATTTTGAGAAATTTTCCGTTTGTTTTCAGAGCAGCTTGCATTTTGTGCTAACAATTCGTTTTGGAAAAAAGTGATTATCTCGGCAAGTTATTTTGAGTAATTTTCCTTATGGGGGTCAGAGCAGCTTGCATCAAAATTAACAATTTAATGCCTAATATTCATTTTGGGGAAAAAGTGATTATCTCGGCGAATGAACCATTTTGAGTAATTTTCCATTTCGGTTCAGAGCAGTTTGCATCTAAAGTAGCTAGTTTGTGCCAAACATTCATTTTGGAAGAAATGTACAGTTGGTTTTCAGAACGTCTTGCATGAAAATGTACTATTTCTTGTCAAACATTAATTTTGGAAAAAATTGATTATCTCGGCTGGGTAAACATTTTTAATAATTTGGCATTTGGTTTCAGAGCAGCTTGCATCTCAATTTGCTATAATTGCTATTTTTTCCCAAACATTCATTTTGCGGAAAAAAGTGATCTTCGGAGTATGCTGTGCATTTTCAGGAATTGGCCGGTTTGCTTCAGAGCATCGATCTTCACAATTAACTATTTTTTGGCAATCATTGATTAAGGGAAAAAAAATGATTATCTCGGCGAGTTAACCATTATGAGAAATTTTCCGTTTGTTTTCAGAGCAGCTTGCATCTAAAGTTACTATTTTGTGCTAACAATTCGTTTTGGGAAAAAGTGATTATCTCGGCGAGTTATTTTGAGTAATTTTCCTTATGGGGTCAGCTTGCATCAAAATTAACAATTTAATGCCTAATATTCATTTTGGGGAAAAAGTGATTATCTCGGCGAATGAACCATTTTGAGTAATTTTCCATTTCGGTTCAGAGCAGTTTGCATCTAAAGTAGCTAGTTTGTGCCAAACATTCATTTTGGAAGAAATGTACAGTTGGTTTTCAGAACGTCTTGCATGAAAATGTACTATTTCTTGTCAAACATTAATTTTGGAAAAAATTGATTATCTCGGCTGGGTAAACATTTTTAATAATTTGGCATTTGGTTTCAGAGCAGCTTGCATCTCAATTTGCTATAATTGCTATTTTTTCCCAAACATTCATTTTGCGGAAAAAAGTGATCTTCGGAGTGTGCTGTGCATTTTCAGGAATTGGCCGGTTTGCTTCAGAGCATCGATCTTCACAATTAACTATTTTTTGGCAATCATTGATTAAGGGAAAAAAAATGATTATCTCGGCGAGTTAACCATTTTGAGAAATTTTCCGTTTGTTTTCAGAGCAGCTTGCATTTTGTGCTAACAATTCGTTTTGGAAAAAAGTGATTATCTCGGCAAGTTATTTTGAGTAATTTTCCATTTCGGTTCAGAGCAGTTTGCATCTAAAGTAGCTAGTTTGTGCCAAACATTCATTTTGGAAAAAAGGTGATTTTCTCGGCGAGTTGAGCATTTTGAGTAATTTACAGGTTGATTTCAGAGCGGTTTGCATGAAAATGTACTATTTCTTGCCAAACATTCAGTTTGGAAAAAAAGTGATGATCTCGGCGAGTTAAGCAGTTTCAATAATTTGCCATTTGGTTTCAGAGCAGCTTGCATTTAAATTAGCAATTTTTCGCCAAACATTCGTTTTGGAAAGAAATTGATTTCCTCGTTAAGCATTTTGAGCAATGTACAGTTGGTTTTCAGAGCGTCTTGCATGAAAATGTACTATTTCTTGTCAAACCTTAAATTTGGAAAAAAGTAATTATCTCGGCTGCGTAAACATTTTTAATAATTTGACATTTGGTTTCAGAGCAGCTTGCGTCTCAATTTGCTATTGTTTGCTATAATTGCTATTTTTTCCCAAACATTCATTTTGCGGAAAAAAGTGATCTTCTGAGTGTGCTGTGCATTTTCAGGAATTGGCCGGTTTGTTTCAGAGCATCGATCTTCACAATTAACTATTTTTTGGCAATCATTGATTTAGGAAAAAAAGTGATTATCTCGGCGAGTTAACCATTATGAGAAATTTTCCGTTTGGTTTCAGAGCAGCTTGCATCTAAAGTTACTATTTTGTGCTAACAATTTGTTTTGGAAAAAAGTGAATATCTCGGCGAGTTACTTTGAGTAATTTTCCTTATGGGGTCAGCTTGCATCAAAATTAACAATTTAATGCCTAATATTCATTTTGGGGAAAAAGTGATTATCTCGGCGAATGAACAATGTTGAGTAATTTTCCATTTCGGTTCAGAGCAGTTTGCATTTAAAGTAGCTAGTTTGTGCCAAACATTCATTTTGGAAAAAAGTGATTTTCTCGGCGAGTTAAGCATTTTGAGTAATTTACCGGTTGGGGTCAGAGCGTCTTCCATGTAAATGTACTATTTCTTGCCACTCATTCAGTTTGGAAAACAAGTCATTATCTCGGAGAGTTAGCATTTTCAATAATTGCCATTAAGTTTCAGAGCAGCTTGCATTTAAATTAGCAATTTTTCGCCAAACATTCGTTTTGGAAAGAAATTGATTTCCTCGTTAAGCATTTTGAGCAATGTACAGTTGGTTTTCAGAGCGTCTTGCATGAAAATGTACTATTTCTTGTCAAACATTAAATTTGGAAAAAAGTAATTATCTCGGCTGGGTAAACATTTTTAATAATTTGACATTTGGTTTCAGAGCAGCTTGCATCTCAATTTGCTATTGTTTGCTATAATTGCTATTTTTTCCCAAACAATCATTTTGCGGAAAAAAGTGATCTTCTGAGTGTGCTGTGCATTTTCAGAAATTGGCCGGTTTGTTTCAGAGCAGCTTGCATCTAAAGTTACTATTTTGTGCTAACAATTCGGTTTGGAAAAAAGTGATTATCTCGGCGAGTTATTTTGAGTAATTTTCCTTATGGGGTCAGCTTGCATCAAAATTAACAATTTAATGCCTAATATTCATTTTGGGGAAAAAGTGATTATCTCGGCGAATGAACCATTTTGAGTATTTTTCCATTTCGGTTCAGCGCAGTTTGCATCTAAAGTAGCTAGTTTGTGCCAAACATTCATTTTGGAAAAAAAGTGATCTTCTCGGCGAGTTAAGCATTTTGAGTAATTTACCGGTTGATTTCAGAGCGGCTTGCATGAAAATGTACTATTTCTTGCCACACATTCAGTTTGGAAAAAAAGTGATGATCTTGGCGAGTTAAGCAGTTTCAATAATTTGCCATTTGGTTTCAGAGCAGCTTAATTTAAATTTGCTATTTTTACCCAAACATTCGTTTGGGGAAAAAAAAGTGATTATCTCGGCGAGTCAAGCGTTTTGAGTAATGTTCCGGTTGGGGTCAGAGCGTCTTCCATGTAAATGTACAATTTCTTGCCACTCATTCATTTTGGAAAACAAGTCATTATCTCGGAGAGTTAGCATTTTCAATAATTGCCATTAAGTTTCAGAGCAGCTTGCATTTAAATTAGCAATTTTTCGCCAAACATTCGTTTTGGAAATAAATTGATTTCCTCGTTAAGCATTTTGAGCAATGTACAGTTGGTTTTCAGAGCGTCTTGCATGAAAATGTACTACTTCTTGTCAGACATTAATTTTGGAAAAAAGTGATTATCTCGACTGGGTAAACATTTTTTATAATTTGACATTTGGTTTCAGAGCAGCTTGCATCTTAATTTGCTATTGTTTGCTATAATTGCTATTTTTTCCCAAACAATCATTTTGCGAAAAAAAGTGGTATGCTGAGTGTGCTGTGCATTTTCAGGAATTGGCCGGTTTGTTTCAGAGCATCGATCTTCACAATTAACTATTTTTTGGCAATCATTGATTTAAGAAAAAAAAGTGATTATCTCGGCGAGTTAACCATTTTGAGAAATTTTCCGTTTGTTTTCAGAGCAGCTTGCATTTTGTGCTAACAATTCGTTTTGGAAAAAAGTGATTATCTCGGCAAGTTATTTTGAGTAATTTTCCTTATGGGGGTCAGAGCAGCTTGCATCAAAATTAACAATTTAATGCCTAATATTCATTTTGGGGAAAAAGTGATTATCTCGGCGAATGAACCATTTTGAGTAATTTTCCATTTCGGTTCAGAGCAGTTTGCATCTAAAGTAGCTAGTTTGTGCCAAACATTCATTTTGGAAGAAATGTACAGTTGGTTATCAGAACGTCTTGCATGAAAATGTACTATTTCTTGTCAAACATTAATTTTGGAAAAAATTGATTATCTCGGCTGGGTAAACATTTTTAATAATTTGGCATTTGGTTTCAGAGCAGCTTGCATCTCAATTTGCTATAATTGCTATTTTTTCCCAAACATTCATTTTGCGGAAAAAAGTGATCTTCGGAGTATGCTGTGCATTTTCAGGAATTGGCCGGTTTGCTTCAGAGCATCGATCTTCACAATTAACTATTTTTTGGCAATCATTGATTAAGGGAAAAAAAATGATTATCTCGGCGAGTTAACCATTATGAGAAATTTTCCGTTTGTTTTCAGAGCAGCTTGCATCTAAAGTTACTATTTTGTGCTAACAATTCGTTTTGGGAAAAAGTGATTATCTCGGCGAGTTATTTTGAGTAATTTTCCTTATGGGGTCAGCTTGCATCAAAATTAACAATTTAATGCCTAATATTCATTTTGGGGAAAAAGTGATTATCTCGGCGAATGGACCATTTTGAGTAATTTTCCATTTCGGTTCAGAGCAGTTTGCATCTAAAGTAGCTAGTTTGTGCCAAACATTCATTTTGGAAGAAATGTACAGTTGGTTTTCAGAACGTCTTGCATGAAAATGTACTATTTCTTGTCAAACATTAATTTTGGAAAAAATTGATTATCTCGGCTGGGTAAACATTTTTAATAATTTGGCATTTGGTTTCAGAGCAGCTTGCATCTCAATTTGCTATAATTGCTATTTTTTCCCAAACATTCATTTTGCGGAAAAAAGTGATCTTCGGAGTGTGCTGTGCATTTTCAGGAATTGGCCGGTTTGCTTCAGAGCATCGATCTTCACAATTAACTATTTTTTGGCAATCATTGATTAAGGGAAAAAAAATGATTATCTCGGCGAGTTAACCATTTTGAGAAATTTTCCGTTTGTTTTCAGAGCAGCTTGCATTTTGTGCTAACAATTCGTTTTGGAAAAAAGTGATTATCTCGGCAAGTTATTTTGAGTAATTTTCCATTTCGGTTCAGAGCAGTTTGCATCTAAAGTAGCTAGTTTGTGCCAAACATTCATTTTGGAAAAAAGGTGATTTTCTCGGCGAGTTGAGCATTTTGAGTAATTTACAGGTTGATTTCAGAGCGGTTTGCATGAAAATGTACTATTTCTTGCCAAACATTCAGTTTGGAAAAAAAGTGATGATCTCGGCGAGTTAAGCAGTTTCAATAATTTGCCATTTGGTTTCAGAGCAGCTTGCATTTAAATTAGCAATTTTTCGCCAAACATTCGTTTTGGAAAGAAATTGATTTCCTCGTTAAGCATTTTGAGCAATGTACAGTTGGTTTTCAGAGCGTCTTGCATGAAAATGTACTATTTCTTGTCAAACCTTAAATTTGGAAAAAAGTAATTATCTCGGCTGCGTAAACATTTTTAATAATTTGACATTTGGTTTCAGAGCAGCTTGCATCTCAATTTGCTATTGTTTGCTATAATTGCTATTTTTTCCCAAACAATCATTTTGCGGAAAAAAGTGATCTTCTGAGTGTGCTGTGCATTTTCAGGAATTGGCCGGTTTGTTTCAGAGCATCGATCTTCACAATTAACTATTTTTTGGCAATCATTGATTTAGGAAAAAAAGTGATTATCTCGGCGAGTTAACCATTTTGAGAAATTTTCCGTTTGTTTTCAGAGCAGCTTGCATCTAAAGTTACTATTTTGTGCTAACAATTCGTTTTGGAAAAAAGTGATTATCTCGGCGAGTTATTTTGAGTAATTTTCCTTAAGGGGTCAGAGCAGCATGCATCAAAATTAAAAATTTAATGCCTAATATTCATTTTGGGGAAAAAGTGATTATCTCGGCGAATGAACCATTTTGAGTAATTTTCCATTTCGGTTCAGAGCAGTTTGCATCTAAAGTAGCTAGTTTGTGCCAAACATTCATTTTGGAAGAAATGTACAGTTGGTTTTCAGAACGTCTTGCATGAAAATGTACTATTTCTTGTCAAACATTAATTTTGGAAAAAAGTGATTATCTCGGCTGGGTAAACATTTTTAATAATTTGGCGTTTGGTTTCAGAGCAGCTTGCATCTCAATTTGCTATTGTTTGCTATAATTGCAATTTTTCCCAAACATTCATTACGGAAAAAAGTGATCTTCGGAGTGTGCTGTGCATTTTCAGGAATTGGCCGGTTTGTTTCAGAGCATCGATCTTCACAATTAACTATTTTTTGGCAATCATTGATTTAGGAAAAAAAAATGATTATCTCGGCGAGTTAACCATTATGAGAAATTTTCCGTTTGTTTTCAGAGCAGCTTGCATCTAAAGTTACTACTTTGTGCTAACAATTCGTTTTGGGAAAAAGTGATTATCTCGGCGAGTTATTTTGAGTAATTTTCCTTATGGGGTCAGCTTGCATCAAAATTAACAATTTAATGCCTAATATTCATTTTGGGGAAAAAGTGATTATCTCGGCGAATGAACCATTTTGAGTAATTTTCCATTTCGGTTCAGAGCAGTTTGCATCTAAAGTAGCTAGTTTGTGCCAAACATTCATTTTGGAAAAAAGGTGATTTTCTCGGCGAGTTGAGCATTTTGAGTAATTTACAGGTTCATTTCAGAGCGGTTTGCATGAAAATGTACTATTTCTTGCCAAACATTCAGTTTGGAAAAAAAGTGATGATCTCGGCGAGTTAAGCAGTTTCAATAATTTGCCATTTGGTTTCAGAGCAGCTTAATTTAAATTTGCTATTTTTACCCAAACATTCGTTTGGGGAAAAAAAAGTGATTATCTCGGCGAGTCAAGCGTTTTGAGTAATGTTCCGGTTGGGGTCAGAGCGTCTTCCATGTAAATGTACTATTTCTTGCCACTCATTCAGTTTGGAAAACAAGTCATTATCTCGGAGAGTTAGCATTTTCAATAATTGCCATTAACTTTCAGAGCAGCTTGCATTTAAATTAGCAATTTTTCGCCAAACATTCGTTTTGGAAAGAAATTGATTTCCTCGTTAAGCATTTTGAGCAATTGGTTTTCAGAGCGTCTTGCATGAAAATGTACTATTTCTTGTCAAACATTAAATTTGGAAAAAAGTAATTATCTCGGCTGGGTAAACATTTTTAATAATTTGACATTTGGTTTCAGAGCAGCTTGCATCTCAATTTGCTATTGTTTGCTATAATTGCTATTTTTTCCCAAACATTCATTTTGCGGAAAAAAGTGATCTTCTGAGTGTGCTGTGCATTTTCAGGAATTGGCCGGTTTGTTTCAGAGCATCGATCTTCACAATTAACTATTTTTTGGCAATCATTGATTTAGGAAAAAAAGTGATTATCTCGGCGAGTTAACCATTATGAGAAATTTTCCGTTTGGTTTCAGAGCAGCTTGCATCTAAAGTTACTATTTTGTGCTAACAATTTGTTTTGGAAAAAAGTGAATATCTCGGCGAGTTACTTTGAGTAATTTTCCATTTCGGTTCAGAGCAGTTTGCATTTAAAGTAGCTAGTTTGTGCCAAACATTCATTTTGGAAAAAAAGTGATTTTCTCGGCGAGTTAAGCATTTTCAATAATTTGCCATTTGGTTTCAGAGCACCTTAATTTAAATTTCCTATTTTTCCCCAAACATTCGTTTTGGAAAGAAAGTGATTTCCTCGTTAAGCATTTTGAGAAATGTACAGTTGGTTTTCAGAGCGTCTTGCATGAAAATGTACTATTTCTTGTCAAACATTAATTTTGGAAAAAAGTGTTTATCTCGGCTGTGTTTTCGTTTTTCTGTGTACTGTGTTTTTGTTTTTGTGTGTGTTTTTGTTTTTGTGTGTGTTTTTGTTTTTCTGTGTGTGTGTTTTTTGTTTTTGTGTGTGTATTTGTTTTTGTGTGTGTGTTTGTTTTGTGTGTGCGTGTTTGAGCTTTTGTTATTGTGTGTGTTTTTGTTTTTCTGTGTGTATGCTTTTTGTTTTTGTGTGTGTTTTTGTTTTTGTGCGTATGTTTTTGTTTTTGTGTGTGTTTATGTTTTTGTGTGTGTGTGTGTTTTTTGTTTTTGTGTGTTTTTGTTCTTGTGTGTGTGTCTGTTTGTTTTTGTGCGTATGTTTTTGTTTTTGTGTGAGATTATGTTTTTGTGTGTGTGTGTGTTTTTTGTTTTTGTGTGTGTATGTTTTTTGTTTTTGTGTGTGTTTTTGTTTTTGTGCGTATGTTTTTGTTTTTGTGTGTGTTTATGTTTTTGTGTGTGTGTGTGTTTTTTGTTTTTGTGTGTTTTTGTTTTTCTGTGTGTGTGTTTTTTGTTTTTGTGTGTGTATTTGTTTTTGTGTGTGTGTTTTTGTTTTTGTGTGAGATTATGTTTTTGTGTGTGTGTGTGTTTTTTGTTTTTGTGTGTGTATGTTTTTTGTTTTTGTGTGTGTTTTTGTTTTTGTGCGTATGTTTTTGTTTTTGTGTGTGTTTATGTTTTTGTGTGTGTGTGTGTTTTTTGTTTTTGTGTGTTTTTGTTTTTCTGTGTGTGTGTTTTTTGTTTTTGTGTGTGTATTTGTTTTTGTGTGTGTGTTTGTTTTGTGTGTTTGTTTTTGTTTTTGTGTGTGTTTGAGCTTTTGTTTTTGTGTGTGTGTTTTTGTTTTTGTGTGTGTGTTTGTTTTTGTGTTTGTTTTTGTTTTTGTGTGTGTTTGAGCTTTTGTTTTTGTCTGTGTTTTTGTTTTTGTGTGTGTTTTAGTTTTTGTGTGCTTTTTTGTTTTCGTGTGTGTTTTCGTTTTTCTGTGTGTGTGTGTTTGTTTTTGTGTGTGTTTTTGTTTTTGTGTGTGTGTGTGTTTGAACTTTTGTTTTTGTGTGTGTTTTTGTTTTTCTGTGTGTGTGTTTTTTGTTTCTGTGTGTGTTTTTGTTTTTGTGTGTGTGTGTTTGTTTTCGTGTGTGTGTGTTTTTGTGTGTGTGTTTTTGTGTGTGTTTATGTTTTTGTGTGTGTTTTTGTTTTTGTGTGTGTGTGTTTGAGCTTTTGTTTTTGTGTGTGTTTTTGTTTTTGAGTGTGTGTGAGTGTTTTTGTTTTTGTGTGTGTGTTTTTGTTTTTGCGTGTTTGTTTTTGTGTGTGTTTTAGTTTTTGTGTGTTTTTTTGTTTTCGTGTGTGTGTATGTTTTTGTGTGTGCTTTTGTTTTTGTGTGTGTTTTTGTTTTTGTGTGTGTGTTTGTTTTTGTGTGTGCTTTTGTTTTTGTGTGTGTTTTTGTTTTTCTGTGTGTGTGTGTTTTTTGTTTTTGTGTTTTTGTGTGTGTGTGTGTTTTTTGTTTTTGTGTGTGTATTTGTTTTTGTGTGTGTGTTTGTTTTTGTGTGTGTTTCTGTTTTTGTGTGTGTGTGTTTGAGCTTTTGTTTTTGTGTGTTTTTTTGTTTTTCTGTGCGTATGTGTTTTTGTTTTTGTGTATGTTTTTGTTTTTCTGTGTGTGTGTTTTTTGTTTTTGTGTGTGTTTTTCTTTTTGTGCGTTTGTTTTTGTTTTTGTGTGTGTTTATGTTTTTGTGGGTGTGTTTTTTTTTGTGAATGTTTTCGTTTTTCTGTGTGTGTGTGTTTTTTGTTTTTGTGTGTTTTGTTTTTGTGTGTGTGTTTTTGTTTTTGTGTGTGTTTTTGTTTTTCTGTGTGTGTTCGAGCTTTTGTTTTTGTGTGTGTTTTTTGTTTTTTGCGTGTGTTTTTGTTTTGTGTGTGTGTTTGTTTTTGTGTGTGTTTTTGTTTTTCTGTGTGTGTGTTTTTTGTTTCTGTGTGTGTTTTAGTTTTTGTGTGTGTGTGTTTGTTTTTGTGCGTGTGTTTGTTTTTGTGTGTGTTTTTGTTTTGTGTGTGTGTTTGTTTTTGTGTGTGTGTTTTTGTGTGTGTTTGTGTTTTTTCATTTTGTGTGTGTATTTGTTTTTGTGTGTGTGTTTGTTTTTCTGTGTGTGTGTTTTTGTTTTTGTGTGTTTTTGTGTGTGTGTTTTTTGTTTTTGTGTGTGTATTTGTTTTTGTGTGTGTTTTTGTTTTTCTGTGTGTGTGTTTTTTGTTTTTGTGTGTGTTTTTCTTTTTGTGCGTTTGTTTTTGTTTTTGTGTGTGTTTTAGTTTTTGTGTGTGTGTGTTTGTTTTTGTGCGTGTGTTTGTTTTTGTGTGTGTTTTTGTTTTGTGTGTGTGTTTGGTTTTGTGTGTGTGTTTTTGTGTGTGTGTGTTTGTTTTTGTGCGTGTGTTTGTTTTTGTGTGTGTTTTTGTTTTGTGTGTGTGTTTGTTTTTGTGTGTGTGTTTTTGTGTGTGTTTGTGTTTTTTCATTTTGTGTGTGTATTTGTTTTTGTGTGTGTGTTTGTTTTTCTGTGTGTGTGTGTTTTTGTTTTTGTGTGTGTGTTTTTTGTTTTTGTGTGTGTATTTGTTTTTGTGCGTGTTTTTGTTTTTGTGTGTGTGTTTGAGCTTTTGTTTTTGTGTGTGTTTTAGTTTTTCTGTGCGTGTGTGTTTTTGTTTTTGTGTGTGTTTTTGTTTTTCTGTGTGTGTGTTTTTTGTTTTTGTGTGTCTTTTTGTTTTTGTGTGTGTTTTTGTTTTTGTGCGTATGTTTTAGTTTTTGTGTGTTTATTATTTTTGTGGGTGTGTGTGCTTTTGTGGGTGTGTGTGTTTTTGTTTTTGTGTGTGTTTTTGTTTTTCTGTGTGTGTGGTTTTGTGTGTGTGTGTGTTTTTTGTTTTTTGCGTGTGTTTTTGTTTTTGTTTATTTTTGTGTTTTTGTTTTTGTGTGTGTTTTTGTTTTTGAGTGTGTGTGGGGGGTTTTGTTTTTGTGTGTGTGTTTTTGTGTTTGTTTTTGTTTTTTTGTGTGTGTGTGTGTTTGTTTTTGTGTGTGTTTTTGTTTTTCTGTGTGTGTGTGTTTTGTTTTTGTGTATGTCTGTTTGTTTTTGTGTGTGTGTGTTTTTTGTTTTTGTGTGTGTTTTAGTTTTTATGTGTTTTTTTGTTTTCGTGTGTGTTTTCGTTTTTCTGTGTGTGTGTTTTTGTTTTTGTGTGTGTTTTTGTTTCTGTGCGTGTTTTTGTTTTTCTGTGTGTGTGTTTTTGTTTTTGTGTGTGTGTTTGTTTTTGTGTGTGTTTTTGTTTTGTGTGTGTGTTTGTTTTTGTGTGTGTGTTTTTGTGTGTGTTTGTGTTTTTTCATTTTGTGTGTGTATTTGTTTTTGTGCGTGTTTTTGTTTTTGTGTGTGTGTTTGAGCTTTTGTTTTTGTGTGTGTTTTAGTTTTTCTGTGCGTGTGTGTTTTTGTTTTTGTGTGTGTTTTTGTTTTTCTGTGTGTGTGTTTTTTGTTTTTGTGTGTCTTTTTGTTTTTGTGTGTGTTTTTGTTTTTGTGCGTATGTTTTAGTTTTTGTGTGTTTATTATTTTTGTGGGTGTGTGTGCTTTTGTGGGTGTGTGTGTTTTTGTTTTTGTGTGTGTTTTTGTTTTTCTGTGTGTGTGGTTTTGTGTGTGTGTGTGTTTTTTGTTTTTTGCGTGTGTTTTTGTTTTTGTTTATTTTTGTGTTTTTGTTTTTGTGTGTGTTTTTGTTTTTGAGTGTGTGTGGGGGGTTTTGTTTTTGTGTGTGTGTTTTTGTGTTTGTTTTTGTTTTTTTGTGTGTGTGTGTTTTTGTTTTTGTGTGTGTTTTTGTTTTTCTGTGTGTGTGTGTTTTGTTTTTGTGTATGTCTGTTTGTTTTTGTGTGTGTGTGTTTTTTGTTTTTGTGTGTGTTTTAGTTTTTATGTGTTTTTTTGTTTTCGTGTGTGTTTTCGTTTTTCTGTGTGTGTGTTTTTGTTTTTGTGTGTGTTTTTGTTTTTCTGTGTGTGTGTGTTTTGTTTTTGTGTATGTCTGTTTGATTTTGTGTGTGTTTTTGTTTCTGTGCGTGTTTTTGTTTTTCTGTGTGTGTGTTTTTGTTTTTGTGTGTGTGTTTGTTTTTGTGTTTGTTTTTGTTTTTTTGTGTGTGTGTGTGTTTGAGCTTTTGTTTTTGTGTGTGTTTTTGTTTTTCTGTGTGTGTGTTTTTGTTTTTGTGTGTGTGTTTGTTTTTGTGTGTGTTTTTGTTTTGTGTGTGTGTTTGTTTTCGTGTGTGTGTTTTTGTGTGTGTTTGTGTTTTTTCATTTTGTGTGTGTATTTGTTTTTGTGTGTGTGTTTGTTTTTCTGTGTGTGTGTTTTTGTTTTTGTGTGTTTTTGTTTTTGTGTGTGTGTTTTTTGTTTTTGTGTGTGTGTTTGTTTTTGTGTGTGTTTTTGTGTGTGTTTGTGTTTTTTCCTTTTGTGTGTGTATTTGTTTTTGTGTGTGTGTTTGTTTTTGTGTGTGTTTTTGTTTTTTTGTGTGTGTGTTTGAACTTTTGTTTTTGTGTGTATTTTTGTTTTTCTGTGTGTGTGTTTTTGTTTTTGTGTGTGTGTTTGTTTTTGTGTGTGTTTTTGTTTTGTGTGTGTGTTTGTTTTTGTGTGTGTGTTTTTGTGTGTGTTTGTGTTTTTTCATTTTGTGTGTGTATTTGTTTTTGTGTGTGTGTTTGTTTTTCTGTGTGTGTGTTTTTGTTTTTGTGTGTTTTTGTTTTTGTGTGTGTGTTTTTTGTTTTTGTGTGTGTATTTGTTTTTGTGTGTGTTTTTGTTTTTGTGTGTGTGTTTGAGCTTTTGTTTTTGTGTGTGTTTTTGTTTTTCTGTGTGTGTGTTTTTTGTTTTTGTGTGTCTTTTTGTTTTTGTGTGTGTTTTTGTTTTTGTGCGTATGTTTTTGTTTTGTGTGTGTTTATGTTTTTGTGGGTGTGTGTGCTTTTGTGGGTGTGTGTGTTTTTGTTTTTGTGTGTGTTTTTGTTTTTCTGTGTGTGGTTTTGTTTTTGTGTGTGTTTGTTGTTGTGTGTTTTTGTTTTTGTGTCTGTGTTTTTATTTTTGTGTGTGTGTATTTGTTTTTGTGTGTGTGTTTGTTTTTGTGTGTGTTTTTGTGTGTGTTTGTGTTTTTTCCTTTTGTGTGTGTATTTGTTTTTGTGTGTGTGTTTGTTTTTGTGTGTGTTTTTGTTTTTGTGTGTGTGTGTGTTTGAACTTTTGTTTTTGTGTGTGTTTTTGTTTTTCTGTGTATGTGTTTTTTGTTTCTGTGTGTGTTTTTGTTTTTGTGTGTGTGTGTTTGTTTTTGTGTGTGTGTGTTTGTGTTTTGTGTGTTGTGTTTGTTTTTGTGTGTTTGTTTTTGTGTGTGTTTGTGTTTTTTCTTTTTGTGTGTGTTTTAGTTTGTGTGTGTGTGGTTTTGTTTTTGTGTGTGTGTTTGTTTTGTGTGTGTGTGTTTGAGCTTTTGTTTTTGTGTGTGTATTTGTTTTTCTGTGCGTGTGTATTTTTGTTTTTGTGTGTGTTTTTGTTTTTCTGTGTGTATGTTTTTTGTTTTTGTGTGTGTTTTTGTTTTTGTGCGTATGTTTTTGTTTTTGTGTGTGTTTATGTTTTTGTGGGTGTGTGTTTGAGCTTTTGTTTTTGTGTGTGTTTATGTTTTTGTGTGTGTTTTTGTTTTTGTGTGTGTGTGTTTGAGCTTTTGTTTTTGTGTGTGTTTTTGTTTTTGAGTGTGTGTGTGTGTGTTTTTGTTTTTGTGTGTGTGTTTTTGTTTTTGCGTGTTTGTTTTTGTGTGTGTTTTAGTTTTTGTGTGTTTTTTTGTTTTCGTGTGTGTTTTCGTTTTTCTGTGTGCTGTGTTTTTGTTTTTGTGTGTGTGTATGTTTTTGTGTGTGTTTTTGTTTTTGTGTGTGTTTTTGTTTTTCTGTGTGTGTGTGTTTTTTGTTTTTGTGTGTGTGTGTTTTTGTGTGTGTGTGTTTTTTGTTTTTGTGTGTGTATTTGTTTTTGTGTGTGTGTTTGTTTTTGTGTCTGTTTCTGTTTTTGTGTGTGTGTGTTTGAGCTTTTGTTTTTGTGTGTTTTTTTGTTTTTCTGTGCGTATGTGTTTTTGTTTTTGTGTATGTTTTTGTTTTTCTGTGTGTGTGTTTTTTGTTTTTGTGTGTGTTTTTCTTTTTGTGCGTTTGTTTTTGTTTTTGTGTGTGTTTATGTTTTTGTGGGTGTGTTTTTTTTGTGATTGTTTTTGTTTTTCTGTGTGTGTGTGTTTTTTGTTTTTGTGTGTTTTGTTTTTGTGTGTGTGTTTTTGTTTTTCTGTGTGTGTGTTTGTTTTTGTGCGTGTGTTTTTGTGTGTGTTTGTGTTTTTTCATTTTGTGTGTGTGTTTGTTTTTGTGTGTGTGTTTTTTGTTTTTGTGTGTGTATTTCTTTTTGTGTGTGTTTTTGTTTTTCTGTGTGTGTGTTTTTTGTTTTTGTGTGTGTTTTTCTTTTTGTGCGTTTGTTTTTGTTTTTGTGTGTGTTTTAGTTTTTGTGTGTGTGTGTTTGTTTTTGTGCGTGTGTTTGTTTTTGTGTGTGTTTTTGTTTTGTGTGTGTGTTTGTTTTTGTGTGTGTGTTTTTGTGTGTGAGTGTTTGTTTTTGTGCGTGTGTTTGTTTTTGTGTGTGTTTTTGTTTTGTGTGTGTGTTTGTTTTTGTGTGTGTGTTTTTGTGTGTGTTTGTGTTTTTTCATTTTGTGTGTGTATTTGTTTTTGTGTGTGTGTTTGTTTTTCTGTGCGTGTGTGTTTTTGTTTTTGTGTGTGTTTTTGTTTTTCTGTGTGTGTGGTTTTGTGTGTGTGTGTGTTTTTTGTTTTTTGCGTGTGTTTTTGTTTTTGTTTATTTTTGTGTTTTTGTTTTTGTGTGTGTTTTTGTTTTTGTGTGTGTTTTTGTTTTTCTGTGTGTGTGTGTTTTGTTTTTGTGTATGTCTGTTTGATTTTGTGTGTGTTTTTGTTTCTGTGCGTGTTTTTGTTTTTCTGTGTGTGTGTTTTTGTTTTTGTGTGTGTGTTTGTTTTTGTTTTTTTGTGTGTGTGTGTGTTTGAGCTTTTGTTTTTGTGTGTGTTTTTGTTTTTCTGTGTGTGTGTTTTTGTTTTTGTGTGTGTGTTTGTTTTTGTGTGTGTTTTTGTTTTGTGTGTGTGTTTGTTTTCGTGTGTGTGTTTTTGTGTGTGTTTGTGTTTTTTCATTTTGTGTGTGTATTTGTTTTTGTGTGTGTGTTTGTTTTTCTGTGTGTGTGTTTTTGTTTTTGTGTGTTTCTGTTTTTGTGTGTGTGTTTTTTGTTTTTGTGTGTGTATTTGTTTTTGTGTGTGTTTTTGTTTTTGTGTGTGTGTTTGAGCTTTTGTTTTTGTGTGTGTTTTTGTTTTTCTGTGTGTGTGTTTTTTGTTTTTGTGTGTCTTTTTGTTTTTGTCTGTGTTTTTGTTTTTGTGCGTATGTTTTTGTTTTGTGTGTGTTTATGTTTTTGTGGGTGTGTGTGCTTTTGTGGGTGTGTGTGTTTTTGTTTTTGTGTGTGTTTTTGTTTTTCTGTGTGTGGTTTTGTTTTTGTGTGTGTTTGTTGTTGTGTGTTTTTGTTTTTGTGTCTGTGTTTTTATTTTTGTGTGTGTGTATTTGTTTTTGTGTGTGTGTTTGTTTTTGTGTGTGTTTTTGTGTGTGTTTGTGTTTTTTCCTTTTGTGTGTGTATTTGTTTTTGTGTGTGTGTTTGTTTTTGTGTGTGTTTTTGTTTTTGTGTGTGTGTGTTTGAACTTTTGTTTTTGTGTGTGTTTTTGTTTTTCTGTGTGTGTGTTTTTGTTTTTGTGTGTGTGTTTGTTTTTGTGTGTGTTTTTGTTTTGTGTGTGTGTTTGTTTTTGTGTGTGTGTTTTTGTGTGTGTTTGTGTTTTTTCATTTTGTGTGTGTATTTGTTTTTGTGTGTGTGTTTGTTTTTCTGTGTGTGTGTTTTTGTTTTTGTGTGTTTTTGTTTTTGTGTGTGTGTTTTTTGTTTTTGTGTGTGTATTTGTTTTTGTGTGTGTTTTTGTTTTTGTGTGTGTGTTTGAGCTTTTGTTTTTGTGTGTGTTTTTGTTTTTCTGTGTGTGTGTTTTTTGTTTTTGTGTGTCTTTTTGTTTTTGTGTGTGTTTTTGTTTTTGTGCGTATGTTTTTGTTTTGTGTGTGTTTATGTATTTGTGGGTGTGTGTGCTTTTGTGGGTGTGTGTGTTTTTGTTTTTGTGTGTGTTTTTGTTTTTCTGTGTGTGGTTTTGTTTTTGTGTGTGTTTGTTGTTGTGTGTTTTTGTTTTTGTGTCTGTGTTTTTATTTTTGTGTGTGTGTATTTGTTTTTGTGTGTGTGTTTGTTTTTGTGTGTGTTTTTGTGTGTGTTTGTGTTTTTTCCTTTTGTGTGTGTATTTGTTTTTGTGTGTGTGTTTGTTTTTGTGTGTGTTTTTGTTTTTGTGTGTGTGTGTGTTTGAACTTTTGTTTTTGTGTGTGTTTTTGTTTTTCTGTGTATGTGTTTTTTGTTTCTGTGTGTGTTTTTGTTTTTGTGTGTGTGTGTTTGTTTTTGTGTGTGTGTGTTTGTGTTTTGTGTGTTGTGTTTGTTTTTGTGTGTTTGTTTTTGTGTGTGTTTGTGTTTTTTCTTTTTGTGTGTGTTTTAGTTTGTGTGTGTGTGGTTTTGTTTTTGTGTGTGTGTTTGTTTTGTGTGTGTGTGTTTGAGCTTTTGTTTTTGTGTGTGTATTTGTTTTTCTGTGCGTGTGTATTTTTGTTTTTGTGTGTGTTTTTGTTTTTCTGTGTGTATGTTTTTTGTTTTTGTGTGTGTTTTTGTTTTTGTGCGTATGTTTTTGTTTTTGTGTGTGTTTATGTTTTTGTGGGTGTGTGTTTGAGCTTTTGTTTTTGTGTGTGTTTATGTTTTTGTGTGTGTTTTTGTTTTTGTGTGTGTGTGTTTGAGCTTTTGTTTTTGTGTGTGTTTTTGTTTTTGAGTGTGTGTGTGTGTGTTTTTGTTTTTGTGTGTGTGTTTTTGTTTTTGCGTGTTTGTTTTTGTGTGTGTTTTAGTTTTTGTGTGTTTTTTTGTTTTCGTGTGTGTTTTCGTTTTTCTGTGTGCTGTGTTTTTGTTTTTGTGTGTGTGTATGTTTTTGTGTGTGTTTTTGTTTTTGTGTGTGTTTTTGTTTTTCTGTGTGTGTGTGTTTTTTGTTTTTGTGTGTGTGTGTTTTTGTGTGTGTGTGTTTTTTGTTTTTGTGTGTGTATTTGTTTTTGTGTGTGTGTTTGTTTTTGTGTCTGTTTCTGTTTTGTGTGTGTGTGTTTGAGCTTTTGTTTTTGTGTGTTTTTTTGTTTTTCTGTGCGTATGTGTTTTTGTTTTTGTGTATGTTTTTGTTTTTCTGTGTGTGTGTTTTTTGTTTTTGTGTGTGTTTTTCTTTTTGTGCGTTTGTTTTTGTTTTTGTGTGTGTTTATGTTTTTGTGGGTGTGTTTTTTTTGTGATTGTATTTGTTTTTCTGTGTGTGTGTGTTTTTTGTTTTTGTGTGTTTTGTTTTTGTGTGTGTGTTTTTGTTTTTCTGTGTGTGTGTTTGTTTTTGTGCGTGTGTTTTTGTGTGTGTTTGTGTTTTTTCATTTTGTGTGTGTATTTGTTTTTGTGTGTGTGTTTGTTTTTCTGTGTGTGTGTTTTTGTTTTTGTGTGTTTTTGTGTGTGTGTTTTTTGTTTTTGTGTGTGTATTTCTTTTTGTGTGTGTTTTTGTTTTTCTGTGTGTGTGTTTTTTGTTTTTGTGTGTGTTTTTCTTTTTGTGCGTTTGTTTTTGTTTTTGTGTGTGTTTTAGTTTTTGTGTGTGTGTGTTTGTTTTTGTGCGTGTGTTTGTTTTTGTGTGTGTTTTTGTTTTGTGTGTGTGTTTGTTTTTGTGTGTGTGTTTTTGTGTGTGAGTGTTTGTTTTTGTGCGTGTGTTTGTTTTTGTGTGTGTTTTTGTTTTGTGTGTGTGTTTGTTTTTGTGTGTGTGTTTTTGTGTGTGTTTGTGTTTTTTCATTTTGTGTGTGTATTTGTTTTTGTGTGTGTGTTTGTTTTTCTGTGCGTGTGTGTTTTTGTTTTTGTGTGTGTTTTTGTTTTTCTGTGTGTGTGGTTTTGTGTGTGTGTGTGTTTTTTGTTTTTTGCGTGTGTTTTTGTTTTTGTTTATTTTTGTGTTTTTGTTTTTGTGTGTGTTTTTGTTTTTGTGTGTGTTTTTGTTTTTCTGTGTGTGTGTGTTTTGTTTTTGTGTATGTCTGTTTGATTTTGTGTGTGTTTTTGTTTCTGTGCGTGTTTTTGTTTTTCTGTGTGTGTGTTTTTGTTTTTGTGTGTGTGTTTGTTTTTGTTTTTTTGTGTGTGTGTGTGTTTGAGCTTTTGTTTTTGTGTGTGTTTTTGTTTTTCCGTGTGTGTGTTTTTGTTTTTGTGTGTGTGTTTGTTTTTGTGTGTGTTTTTGTTTTGTGTGTGTGTTTGTTTTTGTGTGTGTGTTTTTGTGTGTGAGTGTTTGTTTTTGTGCGTGTGTTTGTTTTTGTGTGTGTTTTTGTTTTGTGTGTGTGTTTGTTTTTGTGTGTGTGTTTTTGTGTGTGTTTGTGTTTTTTCATTTTGTGTGTGTATTTGTTTTTGTGTGTGTGTTTGTTTTTCTGTGCGTGTGTGTTTTTGTTTTTGTGTGTGTTTTTGTTTTTCTGTGTGTGTGGTTTTGTGTGTGTGTGTTTTTTGTTTTTTGCGTGTGTTTTTGTTTTTGTTTATTTTTGTGTTTTTGTTTTTGTGTGTGTTTTTGTTTTTGAGTGTGTGTGGGGGGTTTTGTTTTTGTGTGTGTGTTCTTGTTTTTGTGTGTGTTTTAGTTTTTGTGTGTTTTTTTGTTTTCGTGTGTGTTTTCGTTTTTGTGTGTGTGTTTGTGTTTTTGTTTTTGTGTGTGTTTTTGTGTTTGTTTTTGTTTTTTTGTGTGTGTGTGTTTTTGTTTTTGTGTGTCTTTTTGTTTTTCTGTGTGTGTGTGTTTTGTTTTTGTGTATGTCTGTTTGTTTTTGTGTGTGTTTTTGTGCGTGTTTTTGTTTTTCTGTGTGTGTGTGTTTTTGTTTTTGTGTGTGTGTCTTTTTGTGTGTGTGTGTTTTTTGTTTTTGTGTGTGTTTTAGTTTTTGTGTGTGTGTTTGTGTTTTTGTTTTTGTGTGTGTTTTTGTGTTTGTTTTTGTTTTTTTGTGTGTTTGAGCATTTGTTTTTGTGTGTGTTTTTGTTTTTCTGTGCGTGTGTGTTTTGTTTTTGTGTGTGTTTTTGTTTTTGTGTGTGTGTGTTTTTGTGTGTGTTTGTGTTTTTTCTTTTTGTGTGTGTGTGTGTTTGAGCTTTTGTTTTTGTGTGTGTTTTTGTTTTTCTGTGTGTGTGTTTTTGTTTTTGTGTGTGTGTTTGAGCTTTTGTTTTTGTGTGTGTTTTTTGTTTTTTGCGTGTGTTTTTGTTTTGTGTGTGTGTTTGTTTTTGTGTGTGTGTGTTTTTTGTTTCTGTGTGTGTTTTTGTTTTTGTGTGTGTGTGTTTGTTTTTGTGTGTGTGTTTGTTTTTGTGTGTGTGTTTTTGTGTGTGTTTGTGTTTTTTCATTTTGTGTGTGTATTTGTTTTTGTGTGTGTGTTTGTTTTTCTGTGTGTGTGTTTTTGTTTTTGTGTGTGTTTTTGTGTGTTTGTTTTTGTGTGTGTGTGTTTGTTTTTGTGTGTGTTTCTGTTTTTGTGTGTGTGTGTTTGAGCTTTTGTTTTTGTGTGTTTTTTTGTTTTTCTGTGCGTATGCGTTTTTGTTTTTGTGTATGTTTTTGTTTTTCTGTGTGTGTGTTTTTTGTTTTTGTGTGTGTTTTTCTTTTTGTGCGTTTGTTTTTGTTTTTGTGTGTGTTTATGTTTTTGTGGGTGTGTTTTTTTTGTGATTGTTTTTGTTTTTCTGTGTGTGTGTGTTTTTTGTTTTTGTGTGTTTTGTTTTTGTGTGTGTGTTTTTGTTTTTCTGTGTGTGTGTTTGTTTTTGTGCGTGTGTTTGTTTTTGTGTGTGTTTTTGTTTTGTGTGTGTGTTTGTTTTTGTGTGTGTGTTTTTGTGTGTGTTTGTGTTTTTTCATTTTGTGTGTGTATTTGTTTTTGTGTGTGTGTTTGTTTTTCTGTGTGTGTGTTTTTGTTTTTGTGTGTTTTTGTGTGTGTGTTTTTTGTTTTTGTGTGTGTATTTCTTTTTGTGTGTGTTTTTGTTTTTCTGTGTGTGTGTTTTTTGTTTTTGTGTGTGTTTTTCTTTTTGTGCGTATGTTTTTGTTTTTGTGTGTGTTTTAGTTTTTGTGTGTGTGTGTTTGTTTTTGTGCGTGTGTTTGTTTTTGTGTGTGTTTTTGTTTTGTGTGTGTGTTTGTTTTTGTGTGTGTGTTTTTGTGTGTGAGTGTTTGTTTTTGTGCGTGTGTTTGTTTTTGTGTGTGTTTTTGTTTTGTGTGTGTGTTTGTTTTTGTGTGTGTGTTTTTTTGTGTGTTTGTGTTTTTTCATTTTGTGTGTGTATTTGTTTTTGTGTGTGTGTTTGTTTTTCTGTGCGTGTGTCTTTT
The DNA here is from genome assembly GCF_047496885.1 of Scyliorhinus torazame. NCBI lineage: Eukaryota > Metazoa > Chordata > Chondrichthyes > Carcharhiniformes > Scyliorhinidae > Scyliorhinus > Scyliorhinus torazame. The sequence continues at coordinate 179,483 of NW_027307855.1, forward strand.
TGTTTTTGTGTGTGTTTTTGTTTTTCTGTGTGTGTGGTTTTGTGTGTGTGTGTGTTTTTTGTTTTTTGCGTGTGTTTTTGTTTTTGTTTATTTTTGTGTTTTTGTTTTTGTGTGTGTTTTTGTTTTTGAGTGTGTGTGGGGGGTTTTGTTTTTGTGTGTGTGTTTTTGTTTTTGTGTGTGTTTTAGTTTTTGTGTGTTTTTTTGTTTTCGTGTGTGTTTTCGTTTTTCTGTGTGTGTGTTTTTGTTTTTGTGTGTGTTTTTGTTTTTGTGTGTGTGTTTGTGTTTTTGTTTTTGTGTGTGTTTTTGTGTTTGTTTTTGTTTTTTTGTGTGTGTGTGTTTTTGTTTTTGTGTGTGTTTTTGTTTTTCTGTGTGTGTGTGTTTTGTTTTTGTGTATGTCTGTTTGTTTTTGTGTGTGTTTTTGTGCGTGTTTTTGTTTTTCTGTGTGTGTGTGTTTTTGTTTTTGTGTGTGTGTCTTTTTGTGTGTGTGTATTTTTTGTTTTTGTGTGTGTTTTAGTTTTTGTGTGTGTGTTTGTGTTTTTGTTTTTGTGTGTGTTTTTGTGTTTGTTTTTGTTTTTTTGTGTGTTTGAGCTTTTGTTTTTGTGTGTGTTTTTGTTTTTCTGTGCGTGTGTGTTTTGTTTTTGTGTGTGTTTTTGTTTTTGTGTGTGTGTGTTTTTGTGTGTGTTTGTGTTTTTTCTTTTTGTGTGTGTGTGTGTTTGAGCTTTTGTTTTTGTGTGTGTTTTTGTTTTTCTGTGTGTGTGTTTTTGTTTTTGTGTGTGTGTTTGAGCTTTTGTTTTTGTGTGTGTTTTTTGTTTTTTGCGTGTGTTTTTGTTTTGTGTGTGTGTTTGTTTTTGTGTGTGTGTGTTTTTTGTTTCTGTGTGTGTTTTTGTTTTTGTGTGTGTGTGTTTGTTTTTGTGTGTGTGTTTGTTTTTGTGTGTGTGTTTTTGTGTGTGTTTGTGTTTTTTCATTTTGTGTGTGTATTTGTTTTTGTGTGTGTGTTTGTTTTTCTGTGTGTGTGTTTTTGTTTTTGTGTGTTTTTGTTTCTGTGTGTGTGTTTTTTGTTTTTGTGTGTGTATTTGTCTTTGTGTGTGTTTTTGTTTTTGTGTGTGTGTTTGAGCTTTTGTTTTTGTGTGTGTTTTTGTTTTTCTGTGTGTGTGTTTTTTGTTTTTGTGTGTCTTTTTGTTTTTGTGTGTGTTTTTGTTTTTGTGCGTATGTTTTTGTTTTGTGTGTGTTTAAGTTTTTGTGGGTGTGTGTGCTTTTGTGGGTGTGTGTGTTTTTGTTTTTGTGTGTGTTTTTGTTTTTCTGTGTGTGTGTGTGTTTTGTTTTTGTGTGTGTGTGTTTTTGTGTGTGTGTGTGTTTTTTGTTTTTTGCGTGTGTTTTTGTTTTTGTTTTTGTTTGTGTGTTTGTTTTTGTGTGTGTGTGTTTTTGTTTTTGTGCGTGTTTTTGTTTTTCTGTGTGTGTGTTTGTTTTTGTTTGTGTTTTTGTTTTTGTGTGTGCGTGTTTGTTTGTTTTTGTGTGTGTTTTTGTTTTTCTGTGTGTGTGTGTTTTGTTTTTGTGTATGTCTGTTTGTTTTTGTGTGTGTTTTTGTTTTTGTGCGTGTTTTTGTTTTTCTGTGTGTGTGTGTTTTTTTTTTGTGTGTGTCTTTTTGTGTGTGTTTGTGTTTTTGTTTTTGTGTGTGTTTTTGTTTTTGTGTGTGTGTTTGTTTTTGTGTTTGTTTTTGTTTTTGTGTGTGTTTTTGTTTTTCTGTGCGTGTGTGTTTTTATTTTTGTGTGTGTTTTTGTTTTTGTGTGTGTGTTTGTTTTTGTGTGTGTGTGTTTTTGTGTGTGTTTGTGTTTTTTCTTTGTGTGTGTGTGTGTGTTTGAGCTTTTGGTTTTGTGTGTGTTTTTGTTTTTCTGTGCGTGTGTGTTTTTTGTTTTTGTGTGTGTTTTTGGTTTTGTGTATTTGTTTTTGTTTTTGTGTGTGTTTATGTTTTTGTGGGTGTGTGTTTTTTTTTGTATGTTTTTGTATTTCTGTGTGTGTGTGTTTTTTGTTTTTGTGTGTGTTTTTGTTTTTGTGTGTGTGTGTTTGTTTTTGTGTGTGTGTGGTTTTGTTTTTGTGTGTGTGTTTGTGGGTGTGTGTTTGTTTTTGTGTGTGTTTGTTTTTGTTGTTGTGTGTGTTTTAGTTTTTGTGTGTGTGGTTTTGTTTTTGCGTGTGTTTTTGTTTTTGTGTGTGTTTTTGTTTTTGTGCGTGTGTGTTTTTTGTTTTTGTGTGTGTGTCTTTTTGTGTGTGTGTGTGTTTTTTGTTTTTGTGTGTGTATTTGTTTTTGTGTGTGTGTTTGTTTTTGTGTGTGTTTTTGTTTTTGTGTTTGTTTGTTTGAGCTTTTGTTTTTGTGTGTGTTTTTGTTTTTCTGTGCGTGTGTTTTTGTTTTTGTTTGTGTTTTTGTTTTTCTGTGTGTGTTTTTTGTTTTTGTGTGTGTGTTTTTGTTATTGTGTGTGTTTTAGTTTTTGTGTGTTTTTTTGTTTTCGTGTGTGTTTTCGTTTTTGTGTTTGTTTTTGTTTTTTTGTGTGTGTGTGTGTTTGAGCTTTTGTTTTTGTGTGTGTTTTTGTTTTTCTGTGCGTGTGTGTTTTTGTTTTTGTGTGTGTTTTTGTTTTTGTGTGTGTGTGTTTGTTTTTGTGTGTGTGTCTTTTTGTGTGTGTGTGTGTGTTTTTTGTTTTTGTGTGTGTGTGTTTTTGTGTGTGTTTGTGTTTTTTCTTTTTGTGTGTGTGTGTGTTTGAGCTTTTGATTTTTTGTGTGTGTGTTTTTGTTTTTGTGTGTGTTTTTGTTTTGTGTGTGTGTTTGTTTTTGTGTGTGTGTGTTTGTTTTTGTGCGTGTGTTTGTTTTTGTGTGTGTTTTTGTTTTGTGTGTGTGTTTGTTTTTGTGTGTGTGTTTTTGTGTGTGTTTGTGTTATTTCATTTTGTGTGTGTATTTGTTTTTGTGTGTGTGTTTGTTTTTCTGTGTGTGTGTTTTTGTTTTTGTGTGTGTTTTTGTTTTTGTGTGTGTGTT